>NC_056543.1:20514041-20814041 GCF_910596095.1 Thunnus maccoyii | reverse complement strand
CCCTAATATAAGAAAGACACAGAATTCAAAGAGTCAAATCACTGTGCAACTACGAGGACAGATTACAAACAAACATTGCAGCAAAAATTTTGCCCCCAAAAACACAAAGATGGCTAGCGGTACAGTTCACAACCACAACACAAGGCATGACCACAGCCCATCTAAGCTGTTTATACCACTGAAGTGTTTTCTGCAAGCCATGGAGTCATGTAGAACTGACTCTCATTTATCATTTATCAGTTCTCATTTGGAGATTCTCAACTTCTGTGGAGGACTTTCAACTTGTTTAGAGGATCTTTTGAGTCTTTAAACTCCACTTTCACACTCCTCAGGTTGCAATTTGCTGTGATTATGGTACCTGTGATGAATGAGGCAACTCGACAGTAGACAAATACGACAGCATTTAGAAGCAGGCACTTAGTCCACAATGCAATTGAATAACCATCATGAATACGGATAAACACTAACAACTGGCAGCAAAATATAAAACACAATTTGAAAATTACATAGCAAATAGCCTTATTTTTATAGCTACATAACAACTACTAAGTTATCAAGCCTGCCGCCCTCACATATCATACAGCCCAACACTACTCACATCCTCTGCAACTACACACACACACACACGCCCCACCTTTAACATCTAAGCGAGCACATTTCCTTGGTCCTGTGACAAGAGATAACTGTATATTCTGTTTTTTTGTGCTTTTTCAATATAGCTATGGAGGTATTTACACTGTAAGACTGGGGTTCATGAAATAATCCCTTTATAATTTTACTCACAGTCATAGGTGAAGCTTCTACACTGCTACATTATATGGCCAGTTTTTCCACTCCACATTACAATCCCTATGAGCACAGAAATGGCCTACAGACAAAGGATGTGGGGTGCTGTGTTGCCGTAGTAACTGTCTCTTCTGGATTGTGCCTGAATCCATCTGCTTCAGCAGGTTCCCATGGTGCTGACTGTAGTGTAACTGAACTTGGACATGGATGCTCCTGTTGCCATAACATCCTCCTCGTTGTCCCGTAGCCCGCGACGACGACGACGATGGCAAGGTGCAGCACAGCAAGAGAAAGTGGCAAGCAGGGCTTTGCGGAAACGCGTGTTCATGAAGCAGTAAATAATGGGGTTGACGCAGGCAGAGGTGTAGCACAACAAATGGATAAAAGCGATGGGCGACCCTGTGAGGGCATGTTTGGCAGAGATGTTATCGAAAGCCCGCCAGGTGTTGACACAGTACAGTGGCATCCAGCAGAGAAAGAACAGGACAACAATGACCACCAGCATGCGGATGACTCGCTTCTTGGCCTCCAGCTTGGCCTCAGATGTGTTGCTACGTGGCCGGTCTGCCTTGAGCACCTTGCCAGAGGCAGCCATGGTTGACATCTCCATCGAGTGAGGCCGCTGGACAACATTCACGTAGCAACCATCACCGTCATCACTGCCACCAGACACAGTGGAGGTCAGGCCATTCTTCACATCTGTATGTGAAAGCACAGAAAAAGAGAAAAGTATTCCTGTGAATTAAATGTAATAAAACAACAAACATTGTATTTGTACTTAATACCCTAATATATGAGAAACATTTCCATTTTGTGACATTTTATGCTTTTATTATACTATGCAGACGTTGGTAAGGATGGGATATACTCCAAAACTGACAGGGACACATACATGGTTCTGTTTATATGAGACTGGGTGTCTGCATACACTGACGCTTTATCAGCAGTTTTATAAATTTTGGTTTTAATTTAGTTTGATGATGCTTTGGAACAAATCGGAGGAGGTTGATACAGACTGTCTTTCCCTCCAGCCCAGAAGAACCTGAGATACATAACATTTGATGAACATAAATATATATTTAAAGAAATGTTTACATACAACTGAATGCTGAGTAGGTGGAGGCAGCTTTGTCTGTCCCTCCAAAGTAAACGATAAAATACAGTATGTTGTTGGTCCATACACAACACATAGAAGCGTTTTCTTATCTGGTGCCCCTATTGGCAGTAACTGGCAGGATGATATTATCTGTCTGTGCCTTCCAAAACAGTGACAAATGACTGTTGAAAAAGAAATATGCTTTATGATGTGAGAACGCTATGGTTAAGATTAGGTTTAGGTACAAAAACGATTGGTTAGGTTCAAGGGAAAGATGATGGTTGGGATAAAATAAGTACTTTGTTAAGGTCAGGAAAACATAGTGGTTTAGGTTAAAATGACAATTTCCTTAAAGGGTAACTGCACACTCAAATTCTGCTAGGAAGCTACTGCAGGGGGGATGTGACTTCATGGCTATGTCATGTGCATCGTGGGAGTTAAGTTACGTTGTGAGGCAGCTGGATTCACGAGATCACGATATCACAAGATCACATGATAATTCATCTTGTCAGGCTTCAAGTTATACTTGAAGTTGTGGCACCATGTCAGTCTCTATTCTGCTTCCCCATGAGATCACGTGAGATCATGTGAGGTGGTGCATTGCTCCCTCTGGCATGATAATCCTGTATAATATCCTATTGTGTGTGATGTGCCATTATTTTCAAATCTTGTAGTGAGTGCATGTTTGAGATAGAGAGAAGAACATCTGTGAAGTTTCTCCTTATGTGCGTGATGCAACTCGATTTGTCGCTCAATAATAATGTCACCTGACTTCCTTATTTGCTCCTGTCAAAATTACTACGGATGTTAGAGGGCTTTGTCACTTGAACATAAACACATGTCATTTTGGCACACTTGCTTACACGACTGATCATCTTTCCTTGAAGTCTCTGTCTGACTGCTTTGTGGTAGAGATGGGACATTATTATACAGTATATGTGGAATATGTGAAAATGAAACTACCTCTGTGTCTGCCTGAACAACCACAAGGATCCTTTTCTGTATCTTGGGAAACTGTATATATTTGACAGTTTGTGCCACTGGATTAAAAAATATATATTTGACCAGGAAAATCATATGCTGTCCATTATCCAGCTGTATAAACAAAAATCTAAACCAAACCACCACATCCCACATCTCTGACATGTGCCCATTTGTATGATTTATTATGAGTGAAATACAGCTCTTTAAAGAGCATCTGCTCACCTTAATGGAAAGAAGAGTGACTAGTAATTCTTCCACAGCCTCAGAAATCCTCCATCAGGGGAAATTGCAATTTATTGATGAAATGTAATAGTTGTGCTCTGCTTCTTCAAAGGACAAAGTACACTGAATACAGAAATAAGAGCGCCTAGGCAAGTAAATATAAACAGGAACTGGTACTGTAGAGAGGGTAAATGCGATTTGCTAAACCACTCCTGGATTATTGAATTAAACACATTTTCCAAGAGGTGATTTTAAAATCTCTGCGAGAGTGTTTTTTATCCTTTTTTTTTCTTCCAGATTTCCTGTTTGTTTTTGTGCCCTATGGTCTTTGTCTCTCAAGCTCTTTTTTTTCAGAGAACCTCTCACACTCTGAGACCAAACAGATGGTGATGTCCAGGCCTACAGCTGCCAGCCAATTCCATCCTCTAATGGAGCATCAGCTAACACACTCCATGCTGCTGTCATCCCAGACACACTCTCATGTGCTCACAAAAGGTTATGTTTCACTTGACCTGCACACATTACAGTGATTGTACAGTGCTAATGAAATTGATGTGGTTAAAATGAAATTCCTCCAAATTACCTGTGACTAACATCAGGGCCTGGATGGGTAGTGTGATGACATTCATTTAGAGAGACACACAAAAAACAACCCAATGTTGACTCACGTTAAAGTCTGATGTTTTGTTTTATCCACTCTTTGCATGGATGTGTCATAGGAACCGGATACCGATTTTAAACAAATTGTAATTTGGCCTGTTATTGGTGTGGATGCCACAGAACGATCCTCTAGTTTATGGCTTCTTCCTCTCACTGCTTTCTTTTGTTTTGGTAACATGTGACACTTGTGTTAACATGTGTAATATTGAAATATTTTCCTTTTTCAATATGTCTTTCCATATGTTTTCCATGTGTAGTGTACATGACCTCACCGGTAGAGTCTTTTTTGTGGCCCATCTCAAACTGGATGCCTCTATAAAGCTCCCTGGAGATGAGTCCGTAGGCCACAATCATCACCACCCCTGGAATAGCGAAAAGCACAAGCAGTAGCAGAATGTACCTAAAACAGACACAAAAGAGGTATTAATAAAACGTTCATGCATACACCTGGAAGTTCACAGTAGCACAAGGATAAAGATGAATGCAGGTTCCCATGTGGCCTGAGATTGTACCTCTCATGTATTACTATGACATTGGAGTGACAGAGGTGAGCATTGGTTCTGCACAAATGAAAAACACAGAATATTTCTGCTGTTCTGAAGCTATTTCTCAGCAACCATCTGTCTGCTGCACGATAAAAGAAAGTTTTTAACCCATTTCCCAAGTTGCAACTCTTTTCTAATCCAAACAAAGATGGTAGCCAGAAATGTCCTTGCTCAAATCGTACAACGCAAACCAAAATTAAAACATTTTGCTATCAATTATATTGTTGTATTTGTTTATACTGATGTTACTGTCTCTCTGTTACTGTCTATCATTCTATTATTATATATTTTCATACAAAATAATACATTTATATTTTTCATGTGTTGACCAAAAAAAGCAAGGAGATATGTAATATCCAGGTGACTCGAAAGGAAGTGAAGGTCCAAAATTTCTTTCTTTCATGCAGCAGATGTAATATTTTTCATCTAGATGGAGTCTTTGAGTCTTCTGGAAATACTTTTCCACTACCTAAGTGTTCATAAACAGTATTTTTTTCAAAGATCATAATGCATTTATTTTTCAGAAAAATAGGTGCTTAGCTCTGTGACTCAAATATAATAATAATACATGACGTAACTCAGTCCAGTATGCACTCATTTATACACATATAAGCAAGCCTAAGGTCAGTTGAAACATAATTTTCACCTGTGCAAAAATACAGGGTTGACTGAAATGAGCCCAAAGCCTGCTCCCAGTGCGACACATTCGCCTGTTGTCTTTGTCTGTCCTAATGTTTCCACGAAAACACCCAATGGACAGAAAGTGAATTAAACACTGGCTCCAGGCCCAAACATCGAAGCAAATGAGATGTTTCAGTATAGCATGCTTTGCTGAAAGGCACAGACGCATCTAGATAGCATCTCATCTAAAGTTTATTTGATACAAAACAGAACATCGTCCCAATGGCAAGCCCCGGGAGAGTAAAAAAAGATGGATGATCTGATGGCAAGTTTCATGTTAAGTTGTATTTTATTTGCTGTTGTTGGCTGGTTTACTCTGGAAATTGATGCTCTGTTCTGATGCTCAAGTTAAGAAAAGATAAACAGCTACTATATATCTCTGGTTACATTACAGCACTACCAAAATCTTTTATCATCTTCATCAGGAAGAAACTCAAGTCGTGAAGTGCCCAACAGGTGAGTCTGGTGAGAATCATGGTTCAACCGGATTACTGCAGCTGGAAGCCTTGTTACAGTGTGTCATTATAAAAATAAATAGATCCACAAAGTCTAAGCAGAAGACACTGGTGTATGGACACTAAATAAACTGTGTATGTTTGTGTGTGGTTTGGATGTACTCACTAATCTCTACTTGTTCTTCCATTGATTTTGTGCTTTTTAATCTGTTAATGAGATGTACTGAACAGTGAATGGTTTGATAGGACCTTGGTGGGAGTCACATTATAGTGCCAAGGTGATGGCTGTTCAGACTTTTGTTGTGGTTAATCGAAAGTATTCCTGCACAGTCAATTGGAGTTAATTCTATTTCTAACTGTGCAAGTGACTATTTCAACATTAACATGGTCTTGGATTTGTGTAAGATGTCCTCTCTGTACAAAATTAAATTTTTTAATACCCAGTTAAACCTACAGTTTCCCTGACAGATCAGCCTGCAGAGAGCAAAAATCCTCATTGTAAAATACCCTAAAAGAACAATGTCGATGACAAATGAAGTTACCTCTAAGAAGTCAGACTGACTTTTTCTTCTGTGTAGCCCCGTACATTTCAATATTCTAAGTAGTGCATGCTTATTAAGATATATCGTCTGCTATGCTCAAAAATAGCAGAATCTCACCATATCAGTACACAAAATAACAGCCTTACATGGTTTGGTATGACCAATTATCGTGGCTAATGTTAGCTAATGGTAGCAAACATATGTATATGCTATGTAACTGAAGTTAATGAGTAAGTTCGCTGACTTCATGGCTGTTTTGTACTTGTGTACCTGTTATAGTACATTTCAGCATATCACAGATAAACATGATGATGCCTTTAACATCGTTCTACACCAGGAGGCTTAGTATGAGCAGTATGCTAGAAGAGCAGCAGCGGTGTGTCTACATAAGATGTGTTTAGGCACAGTATTGAGTGTAGGTCACTGTAGTTGTGCAGGTAAAACGAAAAAGAAAATCGACTTAAAGCAATAAAAAAACACATGAGATTGATGACTGAAAAAACGCAGTTTTCTGTGTCGTGACATAAAGCAACTGACTCAAGAGAATATCTTAAATGAAGACAAATTCAATGTGCCATCATCCTGTAATTACCATATGTAGCCACTGTGGCTGCTGTTTAGCAAAAGTTACACACACTTGCTTAAACTATCTTGATATAACAACACCATGTCTACACTGAACGAATCTCAGCTGCATTTTTCAGTCATCCATGTCATGTGTATCTGACAGAACAGTAAACAGTACGCTTCTATGTTAATCAATCCAGATGTCTATACAGCCCACGTAATGGCTCATGTGTCTCATGCGCTATGCCTGAAGCATATTTTTAGGCTTCAACCCTATTTTCTTCCGTTTTACGTGCATAACAACAGTCATTGTGTATTGGGCTCTGAGCTTTCCCAAAACACGGGTGAACTACCTTCAACACTGTACCTGAACGCCTCCAGTGTAGACACACAGACGGAGCAGTCCCTGCTCCTGCTGCTCTGCCAAACGTGCTGCTCACACTACACTTTCTGTGTAGACATGGTGTAAGATAAAAAAAGACTTTCTCTTTATAATGACAAGCAGACGAGTGGATTTTATTAGAGGTAAGACTGTGTTAAAGAATCAGTTCATCTAAAGGACAGACAATTTAAAACACAAACAGACTCACCAGGTCTGCTCTACCATTGCGACGGGCCACTTGGGGCGACACTGGTGAGCAGTCGTGTTGTCAGGGCGCTGAAAAGACTCCAGTTGACTGATTACTGGATAGGGGATCATGATGATGAAGGCCAGCACCCATGTAGCAGCAATCACCCTATAAGCGTGGGAGCGGGTCTGCCACACCCGTGATTTCAGGGGATTACAGATTGCGCTGTAGCGCTCAATTGCTATGGCAACCAAGCTAAATGTAGAGATACTCACTGATATGCCTGTAGAAACACAAAACATTATTTAAAAAGTTAGTAAACATATATGCGGCTGTCTGTTCTCAAATATCTTTTATTTGATGAGTGAAAAGTTATTGCCACTCTGTGCTCAGAATAGAGTATGGGCCTGTAATAAGAAGTGACAAAAACATGTTTATTGATGTGCACGTAATATCTGCAATCAAAACTGAGAACAAAATGTGCAGCTCTGTGGAGATGTGCTTGCAAATGAATATGGTGTAAGGCGAAGAGGAGGGGATGGTTATCAGAGTCTTGTGGCAGAGGAAATCACGTTGGCCTGCGCCCCTGACGTGATCTGCCATCTCCCTCCTGACAGGGCAAGACGGGAAATTACTCTTTACCTCTTTCATCCACGTTCTCAGCGAGAATACAAACTGTGTGTGTGTGTGTGTGTGTGTGTGTGTGTAAGTAAGTCAGGACCCAGGGATGCACTATGTTGTCTGTACCTATGAGGGCAGCTTTAGATTAGACCTGCTGAAGCAAAGAACAATCAGCCAACAGTCTCTCTCTAGGGGTTGTCCACTTTTCCTCGGTGCATCCTGATAATGGTTCTTTACTCAAAGCCCTGTGCTTTACTTAATCCACCTTTTCTATTCAGTTGTCAGATGGCTTCTCTTGTTAATTTATTAGTCCCTAACTTCCACATATATTTAATATGACTCATTACTCTCTGATGCTGACTTCAGTGATTCTCTTTTTCATTTACTGCTATATTTTTATGCATGCAAGTCCAGGAGAGGATAAAAATGTTCTATTACATCTGTTTCTTTCAAGGATCTGAGTTTCTTTGTAATCTATTACTCTACTCATCCTCAATGTTATAAGGTATCTCTTCTCCTAACTTCCTCTCTTCATTTTCCTTGTGTATGGTAAAAGTTGGTTGTGGAAAGTACTACATTTACTGAAGTACAGGTGGAGATTTATACTTTCTACTCTACTACATTTATCTGACAGCTACAGTTACTAGTTACTAATTACTTTAGTTACTATTACTAATTACTTGTTAATTTAACACAACAGTAAAATAATAAAGGTTAGCTCAGTCCCCACCAGCTACTATATTAAAATGCTGCTACACATGTTAATGCATCAATTACAAATAATCCAATAAGATATTATATATTATAATATAAATATATAATGGATACTTTTGATACTTTTAGTATATCTTGCTGATACTGCTTTTGTATTTTTACTTAAGTAATACTTTGAATGTGGGACTTGTAACAGAGTATATAGTACTATG
Organism: Thunnus maccoyii; assembly: GCF_910596095.1. Lineage (NCBI taxonomy): Eukaryota > Metazoa > Chordata > Actinopteri > Scombriformes > Scombridae > Thunnus > Thunnus maccoyii. The sequence goes on along the minus strand of NC_056543.1, from coordinate 20,805,387 downwards.
CTGTTACTTAAAGGTATAATTAGACATTTTGGGATACAATGCTTATTCATTTTCATGATGAGAAAATTTTTAACTGTACAAATATTTGTACAGTAAATATCAAGCTGTATCTAGCAGCCAGTAAGCTTAAAGACTAGGGTGCTAGTTGGAGGATTTTGTTACCTTTGGACAGAACCAGACTAGCTGTTACCCCTGTGTCCAGTCTTCATGCTAAGGTAACCGGCTGCTGGCGGAAGTATTTTAATATTTATTGTTCAAACATGAGAGTGGTATTAGTGCTCTCATCTAACTCTTGGTAAGAAAGCAAACAAGCGTACTTCCCAAATGTCAAACTATTCCTTTAAGTAAAGGGTCTGTAAGAGGACCTCTTGTCAAGGGTAAACATTTCATCTATTAAAAAAACTGACTCTGCCTTAAATGATTGATAGCATACATGGAACAAAAAGTGGTTAGAAAAGAAAGAAACTTGAGTCTTCAGTTGACTGAAGATGATTCAGTTTTTGATGTATATACATATAGCAACAAGGAAGAGAACGCCTTACACAGAAACACAGATTTCCCTTGAAGTGAGCAAGGAGAATTACAACATACTGCAAACAGTCTCACTGGAAACATGGAAACACTTTACGTACTTTATTACAAGTACGTAATTGAATAGGCACAAACACATCCCACTAAGGCTCGACACCAATGAACCTCCCACAGTTGGGAAAGATAATGAAAATTGTCTCTGGATGTAATTCTGTTCAATGGAAATCTATACCTTTTGTAAAGTGATGGACAGGAGGTCGGAGAAGTTGTTAACATCCTGATTGCTACTTGTTTCCATGGTTGTTGCGGTTCAAGTTCACAAGTAAAATAAATCGATGTGGAAGCTGCATCCGAATGGAGTTACGTCTCAGCAGTAAAATAATGGGCCGACCTTTTTATGGGATGCAAGTCAGTCACTTCACAAGGCAATGTGGGATTAACCCAATAATCAGACTGAAATGTCATTGTAATGTGTAAGAGGTTTGAAAGTAGGCTATTGTAGGACAGCAGGTGCACGACGTGAGGTAAAGGTAAAGATTTTTTGTTTTGAAAACTGACTGGTAATTCTGTAAAATTGTAATAGATTAATTGATGTAAATATGAATTAAATATTTCATTCATAAACTAATGGTGCATTCTTATAGTTATGAGATCTTATAGTTATGGCAGCCCTTATTATAAGAAAATGTCTCTGGATTTTCTTTGATGAATTCTTATAGTTCTCTGTCTGTAACCTGCACACTGAGAAAAGCATTAGCTGAAATGTCTGGGCTTATTTTTCTACAATACAATAAATGAGATGTGACTACTCTAAACTTCCATTAAGACCATTTAAACAAGGGTCGGTGTGGTGACCATTCACTATGTTGCCTGATCAATGAAAGCCTGATGAAATCCAAAGGAGGACCATGGCAAGTGCAATGAAATGGCTCCATTGTTTACATCAAATCAAAGAGTGATATCATTAAGACAATATTCTCTAAAATTTTCAAGGAATTTGAGCTGGGATAGATTATTTTATATCTATATATTATTTCTATCAACAATCCTGAACTTTCCCCAACATTTCCAAAGTGTCTTTTCATATCTTGACTCAAATTCCCATCATATATTGTACAGAAGATATAACTGTGCTCTATCAAAAAAGGCTGTCAATAGCCATTGGCACATGTATATTTTATTAGTATCATATAAAGATTATATTGAAACAGTTGTATTTGTCTTCTTCAGACAGCTTAGTTGACCAAAACATAAAAGGCACCTTCACATATTGACTGGTTTTACCTAAAAACACTTCAAGATACTTCACACTTCAAGCCCATAGATAGATATCGCTAGTCCCTCTAAAAGACACAGTTCTCCTGTTGGATTTGTAGTTGGGTAAAAATTGTCTGTGAATCATAGAATTACCTACAACATAAACATTTTATTAATCTACTGAAATGCCCCCTGTGACATGATTTATGTTAGTAAATTTACTAAAAATAGTAAAATAAATTTAATCTAAGAATATTAGATGCATAGTAATTAATCTACAGCAAGACATTTCAACAAAAGCTAACATAGTGTTTGAGAAAGCAAAAGTGATTTTTTTGCTATATTATTTTAATTTTACTCATTTTACTACAGAACTTTATTCACTTAAGTTCTTCAAATTTAAAATATGGATGAAGATTGACATTAGAGAACGTAAAACAACACTTGTACTCCCTATATAAAAACAACATGCTACCTACAATTGGTTGTTTTGTATATTTTATGGGCAATTGATGCATTGAATAAGGTATTTGACTAAGTAATGTGAATTTTGCAGAAGTGTGCCAAAGTTTACATTTCTCTTAACATTTTCATTAATCTGGATATAACAACCAAGTCCAGGGTTGTTTCCAAAATCACTCAGGTATTAATACCTGAGTGATGACGTCCATCACTCAGGTATTAATACCTGAGTGATGGACGTCTTTATTCTAGCCATTGTTTTTCACCTCCAAATTAGATAATTTTGTCTGCCTTCTCATCAATCATCAACCCTCATTCTTCACGTCCTCTAACTCCCCCCTCCTTCCCTCACCGCCTTCCCTTCTCTCACCCATGAGGTAAGACACTATCTTGCACATGGCAGCTCCGAAGATGAAGTCCTTGAGGATGCTGGGGATGAGGGTGAAGGGCATGCAGAAGGCGGCCATCATCAGGTCACTGACTGCAAGCGACAGCAGGAAGGTGTTGGTAACGGTGCGCATGCGCTTATTGACCGTCAGCACCACGATGATCAGCAGGTTGCCGAACACACTCAGGAAGAAGATGAGTGAGTAGAGCAGGATCCGCACTGTATGGTCATCTTCTAGTACGGCAAAAGACAGCAGCAAAGGATAAGTTAGAGTGTGAAGAGCTTTGTCCTTGTAAACCAATTCATCACTTCTGTCTTACATGATGATCAATACAACCATGCTGTCTTTATTGATCCAAACAGAGCTAACAGAGCTGTGTATAACCATGCAATGAGTGTGTGTGTGTGTGTGTGTGTGTGTGTGATTGTATGTGCGTGTGTGTGTGTGTGTTTTGCCCATAAGTTCTACTACAGCTATATCAGGAACTGCAATGGCATGTTGTTGCTGCTGCTCTTTAGCCAGTTTGTAGCCAATGGTTTTCCTAAAAATGATGCAATATTAGACTTTGACATAATCATGATCATAAAGACTATGCCAATAAAACATCAGTTACATCAGCTGTTTGTGAAAGACTGCACATCACAGAGAGTGGAGCAGGTGCTGCTCCTAGTACTGCATCAACATGGCATTAAAAAGACACACTTATTAACAGATTTACACACATGATGTACATGCCTCTCCCTGCTGCTCATTTTTGTCCAAATAGGTCTCTATTGTCACCAGCTGGGGACAGAATGAGCCCAGTCATATTAATGTTTTTACTTGCTTATTTTCAGCTGCATTTTTAGAGCCATATAATGCATCAATTCCTATACTGAAAAAGTAAACATTGCAAGATCTGACAGTATGCTGAATCACATCTGAAAACGTCTCAGAGTAGAAAACAACAAAACATATGTTTTACTTTACCATTTAACTCAAGTACAATCAAGAGAATTCAACATGAACATTAACCACCCTCAAAGTAAAGTCCGTCATCTTCAGTACAAAGTACTGTAAAGTACAAAATTACTGTAGCCTGTAGCCCAAAGCTTGTTTGTGCCCTCAACCATTAGCAGCTTCACTGGATCATATCCTGTAAAGTCCATGTTATCTGCTTTCTCTGTTATCTCCACCTCGCTCCCTGCTTAGACACAACACTCTTTAATGGGTTACCTACTGTGTCTGTATCCTGGGGATTAGAGGCGCCATCCACACCCCATCCGCAGGACACAATTGCATCACACACATAAGCCCAAACTTCATTGACACAGTTGTAGAAGCATGTGCAACCAAACACACTCAAGTCTTAAGTCTTAATCCCCTGAAAATATACCACAAACAGCTTCTCAAAGTGATTGTTATCTTTGTCTTTTTTTCTTTTTTTTCTCACTACACTTTTTCACCATTTTCCATCTCAGGAGTCTTCTGTGGTGTGCCTTCTTTGCTTTTTTTTCTCTGTACATTTCTTTTCCTTCTGCTCTCAATTAAAAGTTGAAAGGTTTATTAAACAGAAACAGCAGCAAAGCCAGCTACACAGATATGTGACTCATCTCTGATGACATTTTCATTCAAGTGCAAAGTAAAGCAGCTTTTTAGTTTGTGTAGTAGATTTGTTATTTCACCACAGGCCATCTGAGTGCTTTATTTAAGAATAGGAGGTAATTACACCATAATAGATTCATGTTTTATAGTTGATCAATAACTTCAGGAACACAAAACATAACAGCCATATTTCCTTTCCTTTCTCACTTCTGATGAAACTGATCCTAAACCAGACTGATTTACAGTAATCCACCTGGAGTGTAAATATTATGTAATATATGTAAATTGTGCACATCTGGCAGAGGCGCATAATCTGACCTCCACTCATCTGCCTGTGTATCAAAAAGCAGCGCAAGGTTCCGGTCGAGCTGTAAAAATCTAAATACTGGCATGAAACTGAAGAACATCAAAGACAGGATTTGACTTCTCCCAATGCGTATGAGAGGGATATCTCTGCAGATCAGTGCCAGCTCCAAGTGGGCAAGACTATAAGCTCCAAATAGGCAAGGCTTGAAATAAGTAGGAGGTAGAGTAACTACAGTGTCTGTGATAGTTCTAGACTCAAATCACAGTCAAACACTCATGTGGAATATTTACACAACTGTAAGCAGCACTAGCCAAGTGGTAAAAATGCACTCAAGAAGACAGATTTATGACACAGTTTTGTGTATGTATCATGTTAATTTAAATGTTTGCATTTATCTTATTAGATTTTAAAAAAAAATAAAATATATTTAAATATCCAATCACAATTGTTGTTAACCATCAGATGACAATTACTGAAAGGAAATATAACAGTAACATTAATGAGACATGTAGAGAGCTAACATGAATGAAAACTTTAAAAAATCGTGTAAGTCTGAAGTTGAAATATAGCTAAAATGAGCTATCTAAGATACTGTAAAATGGTGACCTGTGCACCAACAGAAGCATAATGTTGATGGAGCAGTTGGCTATGGCAGACAAATTTAGTTTCCACTATCTCTTTAATGACACCCTGCGTCTTTCTAGGAGTCCCGCCTACTCGCTGCTATTAGCCTGCTCCATTTGGAGCTGCCCTGCCCCAAGCGGCAACTACCACGGCTTGAGGCTGAAGCCAATGCGGAATTCCCTTAAAGTGTAATGTCACCAATGACCTCCAGATGTGGGCTCCAAAAAATCCCTGGCTCCAATTGACTCCCTTTAAAAAAAAGCATCAACATCTTACAAATACTAAGTCAATCATTTTTTTCAACGAGTCATTATGGTCCCAATCACTAGATTTTGTGCTTGTGGTCATTTTGGAAATTATTGCTTCATTAAAGTTACTACAAGGAACTTTAAACTGGTTATGAAACAGTCCCATGATGCCTCTGATGCCCCTAGATGACCTACATAAACAAATGAGACCCTCAGCGAGAAGAGTGGCTATTTCTATATGGTTATTGTAAATGCCTGCCTGCCTGCCTGTCGGATTCCCCACGAAATCAGACAAAACCATTTAGGGTATGCAGACTGCAAATACACATGCTAGTCAATATTTTTATGACATGAGGTGGTGGTGCTCATGGGAAATGCAGTCTTCACTACTGCTTTTGCCCTGTTAGCACAATTTAGCTAAAGTAGTTAATGCTAACCCATGTGCACCACTCGTTATTCCCAGTAAGCTAGTGTTCGCTTCAGTCCAAGGTAGCAGGACGTGTTTCCAAAATGTTACATACTCCCCCTCTGCTGGATAGGATATGTATAAACTGTGATATTCTATTTATCATGTGTTGTGCTTTCTCCCAGGTGGCCCTGATCTGGTGTGATTGAGGGATGACCTATAAAGAGAGCTCTCTTCTCCACTTCCCAGCCTTGGCAGCAGCTGTTTGTTCTTGTGTTTGTTCTGCTGTGCTTTAGCTTTGCCTTTGTTAATCTTTGGTTTGTCTGGGGAGAGCCTAGATCCTACGACCCTTTGTGAGTTGGTCTGGGGGTCTTCCCTTCTTTTTGTTCTTTTTGGCCAGCCCATCAACTTTTGTTAGCAGTTGTTGTTTTTTGTTAATAAATTGGTTTAATTATTATGAACTATCCTGACTCTTTAATTATGTTGGGCCTTCTGTGGAATGAGCTGTTTTTAGAGGGTCGTAACACAAAACAAGTGAAAGGCAACACCAGGCATTCCTTATTTGAAAGGTGTTGGCTCCAGGACAGTATGTGGTTCATATATTAAAGTGGAATGACGTCATGTCACTAAATTGATTGAATGCTCTTGTATCCACCCAGCCATTCTCAAATGTTTTTGTATCACTTGCAAGCTTAGTGATGGATTCAGGCTATGCTTGGTCAGCAATAGTCAGTAAGTCAGTCATTCTCTCTGTCTCTCAGACACACACACACATGCACACAGAGTGTTCCCATCTAATGACATGTAGCTCCACCATCTGTCTCACATGCTCCTATGCAAATATAAAGCAGTATCCTCTAATATGGTGGGTGCTGCTCTGCTGACAGAACACCAGGGTTTCGTCATAATCACAGAAATGGCAACAACTAAAAGTGTTTCATTATGTGATTGTGCATTCAAGAGAATAATGAAAATGTGCAGCCCGATGATTGGTGAGAGAAATGAACCAACACTGCTTTATTAATGTTTCTCTCTCTCTCGTTCTTAATGAAATATGTTACATTGGCTTCTGCCTAATCAAAGCCAATTAGCTTTCCTATGTGTTAGCTGGCTGTGCGGGAAACACTGATAACTCTCTCAGCACATTTATCTGTTGCTTCAGGCCAGCATTTCCAATAACTGCTCCTGCTCATGTGTAGAGCAGAGGTATTCGTTTTAATCACCCCACTCAGATTATTATTTCTGTTTCATAAAGTAGAGCACTCTTGTACTGTGGTCTTCTGTTCCACGGCTTCACCGCAGTGATTAATAGATGCATGAGAAAACACGACTGTTTAAATCCTGAAATTAATATTGTTGGCATATGGCCCATGTTTGACTGGAATGTTTTCTTTTTGTCAAAGTTGTTATATTGGTGTGAGACATACAGACAAGTCTGTAGTTTCTGTGCAGGCTTTTATAGTGACTGTACTTTAAACAGGATGCAGTTTATCATCGAGTAGTTCTTGTAATGTTTCTTAAAAAGACAAACTAATCTGGGTGGTGAGCATTTACAGCAATAGCATACATATTATTAGTTTAAAGCAAGTATTGGTATTTGATCAATTTGAAAATATATATATATATATATATATATATATATATATACACACATCTGTATATAGATGCAAACATTTTGATTTTTGTCTAAATTGTTACAGGAGTAGCCAGTGGTGTCTTGACTTTGAGTGGAAGACACAAATAATCAAAAGATTGAACCATTTTCTAAATACACACACACACAAACTGAAAAAAAAAAAAAAACAATAAAAATTGCAAATGATAGATATACAAGGACAACATATAAAGCTGCTATGATCAACATTTTTTAATAACAATGGATGAAATGAGCACGTAGACAGTGAAAGGGGTTGCTCGTAGCAACAAACCCAGGATTATCACCAACTGTGCGATTCTCCTCAGCTCTATGGAGCTTTTTAGCATCTTCTAGCTTATTGTTTTGGTTGATGGTTTTGGTTTGCTCTTATTAGCATCTTTTCTAGACACAACAGGCAGCTGTTTTCAGCTGATAAAAACTGTATACTACTTGCTCAGCACCAAACAGCAGACAGACAAATTGGCAACTAGCAGGTGATCATAATGGAGCACTTAACAGCTGAAGAGTCATATTTCCTTCAGGAGTTGGTGGAGACCAAAACAGAGCAAAAAGGAGAGACAGTATTAGACTTACATTCGTCAGGTGCACACAAACACATCTCCAAATGAATGCTAACATTATCTGCTGTGCGTGTAATCCAGCAACTTCATGCTAAAAAGTTCATTATATCAACTGTTGTGTTTCCAAGTGACCAAAAACTTTGTTAATCCAGGTTTGAAGTTCCCATGTCCCACTGTCAGATATATTTATAATTTATGAAACATTATTTATGGCAGTGCTACAGCTCATATAACGCAGCAGTGGTGTGATGTCGGTATGTGTTCGCTCACTGGCTCTGATGGAATCTCCCATTTGCGCCGGTCTGTGCTGGTGTGTAATTACCAATCCATCTAACATATTATGCACTCACTGTTGGGTAGCTGCAACAGCATGTGTGTTATCATATGATATGATCAAGACTGCATAAAGTCACAAGGTATAAATGCAAAGCGATGACAGAAAAATATTGTGTAGGAAATTCTTTAAATGTTAAAGTATGTTAAGCTCCTTGTAAAGTCACTAAACCCCACCAGATATGTTCTACGTCCCTGTAGGAATATTATACAAATATTATACAAGGCCTGACATGATAAATTATTGTAAGTGAACTAAGTAAGCTTTGGATTTTTTCACTAAATGACAGCACTTGTTACTAACATTTCCAGCCAACATACTACTTGCTTCAACAAATTGAACCAGCAGGCTGTAAGGTCTATTTAATATGATTTATCACCTATGTCCTTTTTATTTTGTTGTTGTAAAAAGTTAATTTTTTACAAACATACAGTCCTAATACAGACAGATGCAGTCCTCCTGAATAATACCATGCATCTGCTGCCCCTGTCATGACACAGAAGTGTATTGGACATAATCAATAACACATTTCGCTTTGAGGCTGATTGTTATTTTGTATGTTCACATAATTGCTTAAATAAACCACAGTAAGAAGATACTAATCTGACAGCATTTGACAATGGAGCAAATGTTTCCCCTTGGAGGCTGATGGATCTTTTAGATCTTTTGGATTAAAAAAATACAGAAAAAGTTTTGTCAATCTGTGATTCACGTTCACAATATCAGTCACTGATATCAACAGCACAGGGCCAATGCACGTACTGTAGCTCCTTTTTTCAATCAGTCCCATATTTTCAGTCTCTTACTGCTGACTTTGCCTACATTGTCATTGTTATTTCTGCCTGCTCACACCTCCAAACTACACCACAATGAAACTAGAGGCTTCATGCAAGTTTAAAACACATCTTCAAGTTGTTCTGTTTCAGTGCGAAAATGCTACAGCTACTACTTACTTTCAACTACACAAATGGGAAAAAAGTCATTAAAGAAACTAACACTGGCCATTTGGCATGTTTAGTTTGCAGTCAGCTCCACCATTTATTTGTAGTACTATTTTCAGTTGGAGGAGCCAAATGACAGAAGGGATGCTTGTAGCTCTAGAGGTGTGAGGAGCTGATTTTGTGTGTGTGTGTGTGTGTGTGTGTGTGTGTGTGTGTGTGTGTGTGTGTGTGTGTGTGTGTGTGTGTGTGTGTGCTCTCTGTTTACAGACAGACGCACTGTGAGCATGTTATAGGATAAAATGCCCTTGTTGCATCTTCCAGAGGTTTTCTGTTTGTTATTATGTGAAATCATTTTGACAGGTCAGACAAATCAAAAGACAAACCATTACTTGTTCAGTTTATATACCATTTGTATCTTATTAGAGTCCATACATACTATCTCAGTAATGTGTCTATATTTGGATATGTCACATACATACAGGATGTTGTGTAATGCATGTTATACATTTTACACAGTGCACTTCAAATATGCAAATGCAAACTCCATTAAAACTTTTCGTCCTCTTGTGTGACATCAGCTGTAATGCATTATTGCTATTATATCACCCACAATTAAAGACTTGGGTGTGAAAGACTGGGCAACAAATTCACTGTCAACAACAACGTTAAAATGAATCAAGTGAAAAGTTAACTGCAGTGGCAGAGGCGATCATTAATAAGAAGTGAAATGGTATAATGAGGTTCATATTCCATCCATGAATATTTAAGGTTTCATCTGTTTTTCTCATTCAGTAAATCAGACATCATACTGAGTATGAATTACTCTCCCCCTTTCTCTGTCTCATACATATGCAGCGTGTGTCACTTCCCATCCCGGTTGGCCCTGGTGTCACTGCACCTATCAGGGAAAAGCAGTTTCTGCTCCTGAAAGACTGATGTATTGGTAAATGTCACAGCCAGTGGCTAATCCAGTATGGTAAATGTCATCTAAACCTTGCCACTAAGCCAACTGCACCCCAGAACATTTGATGGAGGCACTGAAGGAAACTGCTTTCTGTTGACAGGCTACAACGCACGATCCGCGGGGGCCCCTGGTCACGCCGGTCGGAATACAGAACAACATGCTGGTTGCTTGGCGCACACAGGCATGTATTAAACACCTCGGCTCTCAAAAGGCAGAGTGAGATGAGAGGGTGTGAGCGATGGAGATAGTGAAATATCCACAAATAGGTGAGGTGGAGACCTGAGACAAGTGGTGGGAAAATGAAAAGCAGAGGAGGGTTTTTTTTGTCGAAATGTTTTCGACAGGAAAGTCAGCCGCGTGTAAGTGACTAATAACCCCCCTTTTTGTTGTTGTCGTTATCATCTCCAAAGTAATGACCACCTATTGTTGTATGATGAATTGCACTGCAATCAGCCAGCATCTTAGATAACTCATACACAGTCTTTATTGACTCTAGAAATATATTCTCACTTACTTGCAGTAAACAAGGTGTGACTGGCATCCTGTAAAGCTACTTCAACCAACATCAACACTACAGCAGGGGTGTCAAGTCATGTGCAGTAAAGCACTTGTCTGCAGTCTGCAAGTTATTGTTCCAAATCAAAGACACCCAGGCTGCATTCAATGTGAAAACACTGAATACAGACCAGGTTTTTCCTTGCTTTGAGATGTGTTTGTTCCTGTTCAGTGGCTGTGTCACACCAGTATTCATGGTATAAATCTCAAAAAGCAGTGAACACTGAAATGTTTAGTAACACATGGGCTCCAGTTTAGCGCTGCGCTTTCATAAAGAAAGGGAAGCAAACAAGATAAGATTTTAATATAATGTGTCTGACCCTTCCTGCCTGGTAAACATCCATATCTCTCATACTCCACATCACCAGTTTGTAACCCAGGCTTTTTGTTATTTAATTAATTGTAGTTTCAGAGCCCAAGCCTGGTGAAACCTTCAAGATTATAGGCTATTTATTCCAATTCAAGAACGCTCCTGCAGAGCTACAGAAGACAACAGTAAGCAACAGTTTTCACAGACTGAGCAGGACTCCTAATGACTTATAAAATGATTTTTGATGTATAGAAATTGGCAGAGTTCTCCTTTAAACAAAAAACGCTAAACATTTGTTGTTTTCAATTAATTTCATTTTCCGCCACCCATAGCACATTCAAAGTATATATTCTGACAGGCCTGAACATTACCCAGGTAATTTCACTGTCGACCAGAGAGGAAAAAATAATTTGTCAAATCCCCTTGGTAAGAACCACAACCTGTACACTGTGAGAAGTCTGTGACTTATTGCTTTGAAATCCCCGGTCTGGAGAAAAATGAGTGCGACAGAATCTGACTGTAACACAACTCAATCTGCCTCATAAAGACAGGGTGTCAAAGTGATGGACAGAGGAGAGGAGATGAGAGCGAATGAGCGAATACGATGGAGAAGTAATTTCTGAGGTGAAGGAAGGAATAATGACAGTGACAGCAGCTGTATAAGGTCAGACATCCTCATTTTTCTCTTCAGGAGATGGGTGTGTGGTCCTTTTAGAAGATAAAATAGGAATGCTAAATAGAGAGAAGTAACACCATGAAAGAGTCTAATTGGAAAGAAGCAAGAATCTGTGAGTGAGACAGCATGTGGGCCATTAATATTACTTAATAGTGCAGAATAAAACTGCTTTAGGCTCCCAACTTAAATATGCTGCAGCAATTCTCTGCAGAGATGAGACACATCGGTCTTGATCTGTACTTGTCCTGAGTGGCTTGTAATTTTCAGAGCACCAATTTAGCCCAGTATAATGGGTTATACTCATGCCTGCAAGGTGCTTGAAATTACTAATCACGGGCTTGTATAGATGTTGACAGGTAAAGAATGACTAAAATCATTCAGAATATAATGCAGTATGTATGAATTGTTGATGGTGAATTGGTTCTGTCAACACTCACCGTGATAATGGAGGTGCTCAATCTCTGCAGTCTTTTACACGCATGCAGCCTCACACACCTCATCAACACACGGATACACTGACAAAAAACTGTTAAAGGATGAAGGTGGAAGAAAATGGCAAGTGTTGATTGATAAAGTAGCATGTGGAGACACGACTGGGAGGATATGGAGTGATGACGCACTTAAATGTTCTTTCTTGTTCACAAGATCAAGTCAATTTTATGAATATAGCTGGAAATAACACATTTGCCTCAGAAGGCTTTTTCAAAGTGCACCACATGCGGTCCGCTCCATCCTTAGACTCTCAATTTGGATAAAGTGCTTGGAAATGCTTGGCATATAGAATATAATAGATATTTCACATAGAATCAGCAGAATGCTGCAGTATGACCATGGCACAGTCCAGATATTATTTTTTATGGATTAATCCCCTGTTTGCATTCAAATAATGAAAACAACAACACAGCTTTATGTTAACAAGAGAGGCTGATACATCTGGACATCATGATCATGTCCCAGTGAATGATTAAAGCCTGATCTGCACTATATGAACATATACTGCAATGGTGTCAACCACTTAGTTTATTGTCCTCATTAAAGTTATTCATTGTATAAGCCTTTAATTATGATTAATGACTGGAATATTAAGAGAACATTTTATTTTAAAGTAATATATTATCACAAAGTATATTCAAATTCTTATTTTATCAGTAGTTGTTTGCAGAGAGAGGAAAACCATAAATAATCAGTTTACTTCAGTTTAGAGTTCACATATCTTGATTAACCTACAGGCACCAACATTAAACTGAAATAAAAGGAATTGGGTATTTGTATTTTAGCAGGTGGAGATAAAGTAAGTCAGGTTTATTTAAATAGCACCTTTCAAGAGCAGACGTCACAAACTGCTTCAACATACAGAATGAGGTCATAGTTGCACCTTTGAATTAACTTCTGGGTAATATATTAAATGGCCGCTCACCTCTCTGTCTCACACGCTGAGGTATGAGGAGTGTGGACGTGTTGCTGCAGGTGATGTTTGATGTCTCCAAGCTCCCGTTAAAGTCTCCGCTTTGCAACGCATAAGTCTGCGCTCCGACGCACTCGGACGATGTAAATGTCTCATTTAGATCCATGTTGTTGATTTATGGTGTCACTGAGGTTACAAAAAGTTCAAATCAGACCTTCTGTCAATTTTATTCTGAGCCTCTAAAGTGGTAAAATAACAGAACTTTGCATCCATAGTCCATCATTCGACTGAGGCAATTTAACGCTTCCCAACTTCCAAAATGAAAATTAGTTTGCTTCTTTTGTCGTTGATTGTGTCACCTTTACTGTAGATGTGTCTCTCTGTGGCATCACACGCTTTATTCAAAGATCGGTGCGCACCGGAGAGAGGAGGCGCGCGGCACACTGCTGCGCTTTTGCCAGGTGAACTGCATGGAGAGAGAGAGAGAGAGAGTGAGCGCAGAGAGCAGAGGACTGAAGTCATATAGGGTGAGAGACAGAGAGAGAGAGAGAGAGAGAGAGAGAGAGAGGGAGAGAGAGAGAGAGAGAGAGAGAGAGAGAGAGAGAGAGAGAGAGATGCACAGCGAGAGAGTTGTCTGCCATTGGTCTGTTTTTGGGCGAAATATTTTAGCTCATACACGCCCAACGCACAAAAGATATTTTGTCTCTTCAGATAAGAAAATTCGAAAAAAAAAAACATAAAATGAAAAAGATTTTCATTCAGCGCAGTCTCCCTGTAGTATGAAACACATGGATAGGCTACTTGAACCAAGATTTTGTGATTTTTGGGTATTTGATTTTTGATTTTTTTTTTTTTTTTGTATGTTTTTTGTTTGTTTTTACCTGATATGCTGATTTTTAAGGATTGTCCAACCATAACATAATTAATTATAATAATAATGATGATGATAATAACTATTTGTATGGCACCTTTCATGTAAAAAGTGTAGCTCAAGGGTCTTAACAACAAAAAAAATAACATGCATTAAGTGCTTCACATGAAAAAAAGATGTACATAAGATGGAAAATAAAACTCACTTGCTAATAATAATGATAAAATAAGATCAAATAATGTGAAAATAGAGAATGCGCACTTAAACGAAAATTAGCATAATCGTTCAAATAATTCATAAGTAGAGGTTATTTTCTTAATAGGGGATTGTAACTCAAAAGTAATGATTTCAGTGTGCTAGAAGCAGTCAGTAACAGTGTTAGTTACGGATAACAATAATTACTTGCCCTGCTCTTTTGAGTGACAACATCACCACCATCTGTTATCCAATTCCAAATGAACTATCATTTGTGATAGATTAACTGTATCACTACAATAGTGGGTACGATTCGTTTTGAAAACTTGTATGAACAAGACCAGAGAGAAATCAGACACAAGGTTTGAGTACAGTGAGAGAAAATATGGTGCAGTATGTTCATGCTCTAATCATCATTTAGCTTTCTTCAGTCTGTGCTCCTGTTTGGAAGAAAAGCTGCAGGCCTTATAGGTGAAAGACTATGACAGCTTTGTTTGCAAATGAAATCAGGTGCCACCTTACCAATGCTTTAATAACTTGATGCCCCTAATGATAAAAGCGCCTGTGGTGGTTTAACATGCGCACCGCCGCCCTCATGTGGTGTGTGAGCGCACCTCCCTGTCTTTGGCAGGTGGTTGAAGGATCAGCATTAAATTAGAAATATTACATTCATGTCTCATTCCTGTGTAATTATAGAGCGTGAACCTGGTGGGAATCTGTAAATCTACAGTCTGTGAAGGTGACTTGATACAATTCCTCATCATATCATGATCATCATCATAATTACCATCTTTAGGCTATCAACCCTCCTCCTGAAGACACTAACTGAAACCTATTATGAAATGTAAAGGATCTTCCACATACTGGTTCTGTGTCTTCCCGTACCTTCCATCCTCCAGCTGGGATTGTAAAATTGATATCTGTGGTCACTTAACTTATTTGCTCACTCAGCAACATTCATGGATGGATGATGTGGGACCCTCTGTCTGAGCTATAGAGCAACAGCATGCTGCAAGAGCAGAGAAACTATTGTTCCCATCCATTTCCTACCAACGGTCAGGCTTGTTTCCTTTTAACCACGACCACAATCATTCCCTAACTAGTAGTTTCAGTTGCCTAAAGTTAAAGAAGACAATATAGGCCTGTATATAGATACAAATATATGTAATTTAACAGTCATATGCATTGTGAAAGACATTGACGAACAATCTCAGAAAATGCTCATATGGGTCATTTTGGAAAGCACTAAGGCCTTGTTTTGTTATTTAAATTAAAGGACTTAGTGGTGCTACTGTATAGGAAAGCTTCAGGAGGAGAATTATCCCTGTCTGATTGAGTAATTGTTTTATTTTCATTAACTATAATTGCTTGTTATACACATTTTGTTATACTTATGTACTTCCAGTACTGTGGCCATGAGGACATTAACAGTAGTAAGCTCTGACTACAACTACCACTGCCAGTATAATTACAGTTTCAGTGCCTCGACCTCGCTGTGCTCCTGTGTTGTCCGAAGACACATCAGCACTGATGGATGTCAGTGTGCTTCATTGTTTTGCGAAAGAGCAAACATGCATAGAATACCTGTATAATCACTGTATAAATATTTGCAATGAAGATCAGGAAAAATACCAGTAAGTTCATCGAGGTGCTTCATGTTCAGTGTGTTCTGGTTGTGATTTGATTATTTCAGTGGAGCCACATTTTCAGACATTTATCCACAGATCATTCTGACTATATTTTTATTATCATTTATTCAATTTTGTCTTAAAAATGTTTAATATGCTTTTATAAAGTAAGCATCAAACTTTATATTAAAGTTTTAAAATATCAAGATAATATGTTTTATTCACGTTGGACAGTGGTACTATATACTGCTTGTATAGAGCTGGAGGTGTGCCATGGACGTAATATATTCCTGGAATGGGCCTGCCCTGGACAGGTTTCATGCCTGTTTGTACAGTACAAAGCAACAGAGACACTGTTTGTTAGGTTGAAATGTCGCTGTTTTCTGAGGCGTGTTATTGCCGTGGAGAGCTGGGACCGTCCGCTTGGCCTCTGAACGCTCAAATGACTCTTAGAGAAAAACAGGGGCCATTATTTCTTACGGCCTACCTCTAATCTTTCTCCTGGTCTAATGAGCTGGCTCTGGCAGGTCATGTGTAGAGCCACTTAACCCAGATAAACAAGCCATGTGAGGATGCCAATCAAGACGAAGAGAGAGACTAGCGCTCCCTGTTGAGATCAGTAATCACAAAATGGCATGACATGTTGATTACTGATGCTCCACTGCTGATGAAGGCATGTTGGAGATAATTACTGATGGTGTGGCACTTTACAGCTCACATCTGTATCTTCTGCTGCTATGGTATATGCATACTTTTCTGCCGTTATCATAAACACCACTAAGATTATGTTTCAGATCAAACAAACAACTGGAGGTTTCATCAATCTAGGCAGTCAGCATCACGGAAATACATTCAGCTATGTTTTTTTTCTGGCAAACACAAAGTGATGACTGAAGGCAATGGATAGTGAACGCATCAGTGCTAAGCCAAGCTGAAGAGGATTTCTGTCTCCTTCCACTCACTTCATCTCCCCTCTGCTTGTGGCTCCTGGACCTGGGATCGATTGGTCAAACATTGCTCCAGACCAGTGGTGAGTGTGTGTGTGTGTGTGTGTGTGTGTGTGTGTGAGTGTGTGTATAAGCAGTGAGACTGACGCCCCCAAACCTGCACAAATTTTTCCATTTGCTATTGTTGTTCCTAATTTGCAGCACAGTCCTGCACCCTTATGTTTTTCTCCTAAGTGCTATGTGAAAACAGACTTACAGTAAAGTGCTGAAAAAGGCCAAAAAGAGTGGGAAAAAAGAATGATCATCTCCAACATGTCAACTTTTCAGGAATTAAGAAAAACAGCTTGATGGCGATGCACTATTCACATGAAGAGCTTTGAGAGTTTTAGAAAGTTTGTGGTTACAGATTGATTTCAACCTGTGAAGGAGCTTGTGATTCATCAACTGATCCCCAAAATTGGAGATATGAGGATAATGCCTAACCAATATTACGACATTACTCAGTAATGTCAGACTCCACCAACAACAGAACATACTGCTTACTTTACACGTTAGTACATCAATAATTAACACTCTGAAAGGTTCAGAGGTTCAGAATGAGTAATTTATGTTTGATACCAAAGTACAATACGGCCCCTTATTTATTTATTTATTGTAATCATGTGCAATTTTAAATACAGGACTTCCACTTGTAATAGAGCATTTTTACATTGTGATATACATGCTTTCACTTATGTAAGAGGTGAGCACTTCCACACTCTGTCAAGATAGATATTTTCCAACCCTGGCTGCACTGTGTGAGACTGTCCAGTGATCATCTTCAGAACAACAGTAGATGGCAGCATCATGTTTGACAACGCACCAATTGAATTGACTGACCTCTTTTAGGGTCAAAACCATTGTTATCAAATGATTGCTGATGATTGAGTGTACCACACTATCACTGGATCAATTAATGGTTTTCTCCTAACTGGTAATTACAGTCTCCATGGAGGCGGTTTGAAACTAAAGATAACTGAATTCAGAGCAGAATTATTAACCATGGTCACTCTACAAAAACCTCTTGTTGTAGACATCAGCATCTATGAGCACAGTAATGAATCAACCTTTACTGTTTGCAGATTTGTTTTGCTTGGCCTTGCTTGAGTTTTCGTCACCTTTGTCCCATACCAAGGACAGCAGTATCATAATAAGCCTTTTATAACCAAGGGACTCTCCCATAGTTACAGACAACAGCAGCCATAAACCTGGTAGACTAAACTACACATAAACTAACTCTGCAATTTGTAAACTTTACAGATGATGTTGTAAAAAATAAAATTTGTCCATTAAGTAGCAGGTTTTTCGAGCAGACTTCCATGCAGAGTAAAAACCACAGTTTTTTTTTAAATCTGTTTTTATTCCTTTTGTTGTTGTGTTATGGTTGTTGTACGTGTATTAATTGTTTATATCTTGCTGCAAATACTGTAATAAAGATCTAATGAGGTAGTGAGCTGAAACATACAGTATAAAGCAATACAATTCAATTGCATTAGAAACTACAGCATAATAAACAAATAATAAACTATAAACAGGCAACTTAATTTAAACAGGTGCCAAATATTCCCAAGGTGTGTACATTTAAAAACATCTCAACAAAATGGTTAAGACAGTTTTTTTCACCATCAACACCCAAAAGATACTTTTTCCTCTTTATAGAGAGCTTTAAGTAAATTTTCTTTCCATAAATAATCAAAATGTTGAATACTAATGTGATTTATGCAAATGAGTATGCACAATATGTATTTCCCTTGATGTAGTTTTGACTGTATTGTGGATGTACTGTAATGATTCCTGACATTGCTGATTGCCACCTGCGTCATGTACCTTTGACCACCCAACAGATCACTGCTTCATCTTCTCTTCAGAGGACAGACCGCACATGTTCTCTTGAGTCATTCTTAACACGAGCCATAGTTAAATAACTCAGCCTTTAGGCTCACCTTTGGCCTGTCAAAGTCCCCTCAGAGACAGGGAGAGGGCGAGGGGGAAGGGGGAGGGAGTGAGGAGGAGAAGGACAGGTTGAAGATACAAGATATATCAGCTAAGCAGTGACAGGTGAGCTCTTTGGACCAGGACACCAAGCAGAGACGAGCTGGTGAGTTTGATTTCAATGATTTCATATGATATAATTATATATCATATAGAGCCTGTCCAAATGAAAGAAATGTCCAGCATTGCATACAGCAACGGTTGGGGTCAGAACCTCCACAAGATGTTACAAGATGAACCTGAAGGAGAGGAATTTTTTACAGACCTTCTTCTAATGTTTGCCATTTTCGAAAAATTACTCGATAGTTTTAAGTGTGTTTACATTATCTCAAGTGTATTGTAATTTTGATACTGGATCTACTAACCTCTTAATCTCTGCAGTACCCGCTGTTGGGGACATGTACAAATTCACATTTGTGAGTGCAGTTCAAACCCTCCAAAGAACTTTACTTTTCGGCGGTATTACAAGATACCTTGTTTTTTTTAACCTCGAGTTGCAAAATATTCAACGTTTGATAAAATAGCATGAACTGTTCTCTTGTAAAAGATAGAACGTCATTATACACACATCACATGAGAACGCAAAGCTGTTGGAATACAGCATCAATGAAAAACTAATGACTGCACACTCACTCCTAAACATAAATTCCTTTAAGTGTTTGGATCTTATTCAGATGTTTGCTGGGTCATTTTGACCAGTCTATGTTAATAAACTTGTGGTAACTCTTTTACATCACTGACTAAAAATTTTGTCAGTAAAAAGTACTGTTGCAGCGGTGAAACATTTGTCATGATGAACATCTTACATATAACATTACAAACAGAATTTTTCTAAATTTTTAAAGGTCGAAGTGGATTACAATATTTTCTGCCTTTGCTGTTATTCCCTTTTCGTACATACACATCAGCGCACATAAACACACCTGTCCTTACACACACCTCCTTAACAGTCTATAAGACGTTTACAGAGACATTCAAAGTTCAGGATGTCGTTTAAAGTCAAGTCGTCACCACGTTCAGTTGTGCCTTGCTATTAACCATTAACTGGAGAGCTGACAGGGAAGATTAACTTGGCATCTGAAGCTATCAGCACTTCTATGACTTATTCAGGTTCAGGGTTATTTGCTATTAAATGAATGTTTGTGCTGGAGGGTGACAGTGGTGACAGGAAAAAGGAGGGGGGTTATAAATAAATAAATAAATTCAGTAGCTGCAGCCATCCTTTACTGGAGCATTACATGAACATAATGAAAAACATAGCACTTATTTCTTTCACTTGTGCCATGGTCAAGACTTCTAGGACTCTAGGGTTTTTTTCTATGTACTGTATGTCTGTGTTGATATGAATTTGACAACTTTTAGAGGTAAATGTAATGACTATAAACAGCAAATTGTGTTCCCTACAGTCAAAAATGCCAAAGGATTCATCGCATTTCTTAAAGGACATTAGAAGATAAAACTTGTGATTGTGTGTGTACATTATTTACCCTCTCCTCCATGACAGGACATGGCTGGGTACAAGCCCAAGGTGATTTCTCTAACCAAGAGGCCGGGTCAGACATATGGCTTCTACTTGAGGGTGGAGCATGGAGAGGATGGTCACCTGATCCGCTGCCTGGAAATGGGAGGTCCAGCTGAACTGGCTGGCATGAAAGATGGAGACCGCATCCTACGAGTTAATGGAGCATTTGTTGATGGACTGTCCCATTCAGAGGTAAGCAGGATGTGGACTTATTGCAGTGCATTCATCAAATCAATAATAACTCTTAAGACTGATGGTATTATGCTGTGACCTGCATCTTTCTTGTAACCCTTCAGCAACTGTATGTGTTCCCCTGGGATAGGTGGTGGACCTGGTGAGAAACAGCGGGGCAACCGTCGCCTTCCACATCTTGGATGAAGCTTCCTACAAGCAAGCGAAATCAGAGGGAGTAAACCTGTCTAACCCTCACAACACACCAGTTGCCAATGGTGTGGCCAAACAGGCACCAAAACCCAAACTCTGCTACTTGGTCAAGTCCACGTCAGGCTACGGGTTTTCTGTTCGCTCGGTCAAAGGTGAGCTAAGGAGGCAGGGCAGGGGAATCGCAATTTGGGAAAACATAAAAAAGTAAACTTTTAAAAACATATATTACTACATTGCTGGATTACCCTAGATTTGCTGTCCTTGAAGCGCTAAATTGTTTTGGTATCACTTTCTGACAAGACACCCTTCAAAGGGGTTTAAAGGTTGTAACTAATGGCTTTATTAATGATTTATAAAGCAGTTATAAGCTATCAAAAAGAAGTTAGTTCTTAAATTCATCAGGAAGACTCCTCCAATGGACTGTTTGTCCTCTGATCTTGTGGAAAACAGCTATGGTAACACTTAATTCTACAGGTCTTTAATTTTATACAAATTCCCTGGAGTTTGTCAAATTTTCTGACAGAAAAATGTCCTAAAAATTAACCGTTAAATACCTGCAAATTACAGGAAATTTGTATAAAATTAAAGGACTTGTAAAATAAAATGTTACCACAGCTGCTTATTACCAACTTATTGACATTTACAGCAGTAGATTTGATGGATCATTGTGAGAACCCATTATTAATAATGTTAACATTTATAACTATAGACATGGCTAATTCGAAAGTGAGAAGCACAACAACAATCCATGTATTTTGGTTCAGTTGCTCTTCAGCGTTTTTACAGAAGGTCAGAGGTCAAACGGTCCATTGACTGTCCATTGTCATTCTGGAAGACATACACCAGCCAAAGGAATTTTTCACACCCTGCCAAACGAAATGTTGTTCCTATTAATGGCTTGTAACTGATTTATGAATAACTATTATTTTTAGCAGTCTGATGATGAGAACTGTCTCTGTAATCTCAGCTCATACATTTTTGCTATGTTTATTCAGTATCTTCTGTAACATTCTCTTTAGGTGAGCAGGGTTTGTTCATGACAGACGTGCTATCAGGAA
Organism: Thunnus maccoyii; assembly: GCF_910596095.1. Taxonomy (NCBI): domain Eukaryota; kingdom Metazoa; phylum Chordata; class Actinopteri; order Scombriformes; family Scombridae; genus Thunnus; species Thunnus maccoyii. The sequence continues at coordinate 20,783,541 of NC_056543.1, read as the reverse complement.
ATGTGGCGGATAGGGCAGGGGTCAAAGAAAATGACCGTCTGGTGGAAGTCAACGGGGTGAACGTGGAGTACTACACACACGAACAAGTGGTGGACAGGATCAGGCTGGCAGGCAGTAGCATCATGTTCCTATTGGTTGACAAGGAAACAGACAGGTACTACCAGAACAAGCGTATCAAGATAGAAGCCTCATTAGCTACAGTCAGTCATCTCCCTCACGAGCCATGCATCATTGACATGACCAAAGGATCTAATGGGTATGGTTTCCTGCTCAGAGAGGAGCCAACCCAAACAGGCAAGTTAATCAATTAACTGCTATATTCACTAACATTAAACTGCAGAGATGAGGCTGTGTTTTGACAGTACACTCATTGATGCCATGCAGGACATCTCATCAAGGATATAGACAGAGGCAGTCCAGCAGCAAGAGCAGGTCTGAAGGACAGAGACAGGTTGGTGGCTGTGGACGGTGAGGAAGTGGACAGCTACAGCCATGAGCAGGTGGTGGAGAGAATCAGGCAGAGTGGCAACAAGTGCTGCCTCCTAGTGGTGGACAAAGACACGGACATAATGTATAAGAAGGTGAGGCAGGGTGCCACAGTCAAACTTTAGTTGCTTCAGTGTAGAGTGCAAACAATCTATAATGTTATGTTGTGTCCCACACAGGGGAGAGTGTCTCCTATGCTTTTCTGGGAGGAGAGGAAGGACTCCCTCTTTCCGCCTAGTTACACAGAGGCTCTCAATTTACCTGTTCCTGTCCGACCACTTGCACCTGTTCAGGAGAGAGAAGAGGAGCTCAAGCCTAAACTGTGTAAGATGGAGAAGACTGCAGCTGGCTATGGCTTTCACCTAAACGGCATCCAGGGTGTGTATGGTCAGTACATCAAAGAGGTAAGACTTGCAAGAACATCTGCTTTATAACCATTACCATTTTAAATCAACCTGTTAAAGATCTTGGATGCACTTTGTCTCAGGTGGTGAAGGGTGGAGCGGCTGACAGGGCAGGTCTGGAGGACGACGACATTGTGGTGGAAGTGAACGGTGTGAATGTGGAGCAGAGCAGCCATGAAGAGGCAGTGGCTATGATTCGCAACAGCGGCAACTCTCTGGAGATGCTGGTGGCTAAAAAGTGCGTCTATGACCAACTTAAAGCTAAAGGAGTGGCTATCACACGCCTGCTCCTCGGGGAAGCATCCTATGTTCAAGTCCACTCTGCAGACATTCCAGAGGCCTGTAAGGAGGAGAAACATGAGAGACCAGGAAGACCAGAAACTCCCACTGAACCAGCGAGAGAGAGGGTAAGCAGAGCTTTTGAAAATGTCCACAGTTTTGGACATGCTAGTGGATGGTAATGTTGGTCTGTCAAACCTCTGTCTAGACTGAAATATCTCAATAACTATTGCCATTAAATTTTGTCATGAATGTATTATAGGAACTGGATACTGGACTCATATGGCGCCTAGTCAATCAAATGAAAATTGCTCACTGGCACATGAGCCAACAGCGTTTTCTAGCTTCTCAATTTGCTTATGCGTTGTGTGGACCACTGCACATGTGCAGTAAGTTTCTCCTGCTGGCCCTGCCCACGAGTTTGCTTTTCTAGGCTTGTGTAAAGTTTTATATTTATGAATTTATAAATATAAGACCTTCATGGATAAAAAATGATTAAAAATACAAGGAGTAATACTTGACCTAATTTGCAGTTTGAGGTGTCCTGTCAAGTTTTACAGATGAAAATGCTTTTTGGGCCACAGGAATTTTTTTCGCTGCAATACCGTGAGTGATGACTAGGGAAAACTGGCAGCAAGGCTGAGTGGTGGCACCGTATCCAGCTTTCTTAATACATCCATTCATTTTGTACACACATTCATGGTCTCCAGAGGATGAATCCTAATGAATTTGGTTATCCTCTACCTTTTCCTCTAGTGTGGTACTAGAGGAAAGTTGATGAAGTTGACATGTGTAGTTTTGGGTGAAATATCTCAACTATTGGATGGATTGCCATGAAATTTGGTACAGACATCCATGCCACCCTAAGGATGAATTGTAATAACTTTGGTGGCTTAACTTTTCATGTAGTGTCATCATCACTCATCATAGTGCCAATTAGCAAATGTTAGCATGCTAATACACTAAACTAAGAGGGTGAATATGTTTAACACTTTATCCCTGCGAAACATCAGCATGCTAGCATTGTCATTGTTCGCATGCTGACATTAGCATTTAGCCCAAAGTACCACTGTGCCAAAGTACAGCCTCACAGAACCGCTAGCATCGCTGTAGACTCTTGTTTACAGATGGCCACGTACTTGCTGCATCTTCACTAAGTGCAAGAATCAAGACATGTATCATGTCAATCCCCCTTTATCGCCTAAATAAAAAACCAATATCATTAAATGTTCTGTGGCTAATATAATTGTGATTTTATTTTCTCTCTTCTCAGACCTCATCTGTGTCATCATCTTCATCTCAGGACACCATCGATGAGAGACTTTGAGAAGCCCACTTTATGGACACGTTTCCTGAACTAGCCTTTCTCAAACCAATGTTGATCCATCATTCTATTTTTTTAAGAATCAGCTTTATGGGCTTTACACATCCAAATAAGATCACAGAATAGACAAAGGAGAGAACAGAACAACGACTATAATTCACCTTTAAAATGTCTAGCATCTTTCAATCAGAAGAATAGTTTCATCCACTGTATGAGCACTGAGAACAAAAACATGTTCCTGAATACTTTTGTCTTCCTTTGACGCCAACAATAGATTGTTGATGAACCTGAACAATGAACAGTGATGTCTTTCTCATACCTGAGATTACCAATGTTACTAAGATTAAAACTACAGCCCCAAGAACTAAGACCAACACTAATAATGTTGCCAGTAAATACAGTGGCCTTTTATGGGGTTTCTCTTTATTAACACTACTGCATTTATTTTATTTAAATTGAACTCTGCTTTGTTGTTCCCAATTTCTGAAATAAATGTAAATTAATGACACATTCCATGAACAGAAATAAATGAACACATACCATCTGAATTATGTTTTTACTGTATAGATATTTGTTTATGTTCCCAATTGAATGAAAATACATCATTTCTTTATATTGTAGAGTCCATATACACCTCAGTGGGAGTGAAGCAGGGATGTGCCGTGAACAGTACAGCTCCAGTGTGTTCAGACAGACTAAAAGAAAAGCACAATTTGGCGAAAAGACTGAAAATTTTAAAGCAAAGAAAACAAAGTGTTTGCATTTTGCAAAGAACATTCAAATTTCTAATATCAACATTTCTTCTGTAAACACTTAAATTCAATATAGTCCACTTTCAAAGCTGTTGCCTGATGTGCTCTAATAGATTCCCATCACTTGCATCCAACAATCAGCCATTCCTGATTCAGGAAGAGGCAGTGCAGATAATTATATCCTTTATTTTAAAAATGAGATACCTGGATATCCCTTAATTACAGATTACAAGTCCCACTGTGAGTAAGAAGTCATGTCCAGGTGGGAAAAGAGTAGAGGATCAGAGGGCCATGTGTTTCTCTGGTGACTGCTTGTGTGCAAGATAGAGGAAGAGGATGCTTGACAGGGCGCTGACCAGGAAGATGACATCAAACCAGCGGTGGTAGAAGTTGAACTGCAGCTCTCCCAGCACCTCTGACACAATGGAGCGATATTCCAGCGGCATACTCATTCGCATCAGCAGTACCGATGACACAAAATACATCCCCTAATATAGTGAAACACAGACAGAGAAATTTCTCATTCAACTGTTGTGCTTAGGCTGTACTCTGTGTAATAGGACAAACATAAAGCAAACACACTCACCATAATCTGAGCGAGGACAAGCACGATAACATTGGAAGACTTGCTGCTCGATATCGCGTAGAAGAACTAAAAATGAAGAAGCATCAAATCTTTGGTTAAAAGACATACCATTAAAAAAAAAAACCCTCAGATTTATTTACCTCAGAAACTGTAGCCATTTCAACATGTTTCATGCCACAGTTTTACCTTCGTGAGGGTGATGAGTAGGCCTCGTATGGACGTAACGATTATTATTCCCACCAAGATGAAGGAGATGTGTTGGGACCAAAACTTTACCTGACACAGAGGGAAAGAAAAAAAAAAGAAAGGTCAAGCAAAGTAAGGAAGAAGAAAATTAGAGTAGGGAAAAACGATGACAGCTTTCAATCTGTATTAATCTTTTATTCATTTAAATTCAAATGAGCTGTGAAGACTCAATCAAATATATGTCTATGTGTAAAAAGATTAAAAGTGACCATGACCAGGTTCACTGCAGAAAAAGCAGACAGAAAGATGACAACGGGCAGCTGTATGACATGTGACTCTATTTCTGCAGGTTTGTATGTGTGGGTGTATAGCAAGAGAGAGGGAAAGAAAATAAGGTCTTACATCAAACTGGATGCCCAAGTAGTTCACTGTAATTTCGATCCCCCTCGTCACTGGATCCGTCTTTCCAACCCGATCAAACACAATGTTTATAGTGGCCTATGACAGACAGAATGAGACTTAAAATGAGGCAAAGTCCTTTTTAATCTAAGACAATTAACAACAAAACAAAATGTGATTATGTAACTGAAGAAGCGCCATAGCACTACAGTATTTATGAGTGTGAGAAAAAGACACAATGCCAGAATATGACTGTGAATGTTCTCACCATGAAGATTTTCCAAACACAATAGATGGAAAAGAAGTAGCCGAGGAAGTTGAAGTATTTCCCCTGGAATGTCTTTGAGTACTCAATTCGCTCCTAAAGAAAAAAGCAGTGTTTCAAGTGTTAGATAAGAAATAGATAATCATTTATCGTAAATAGGCAAACAGGTAATCAAAATGGGTGTGTGGGAGTGTGTATAGATAAATGTGTGTCTATGTGTGTATCTGTAATAGCAGTCAGAGGCACACTGTAGGCTAGTGGTTTTCAGTGTCAGAGTCCTCCTGGTTTTAATTTAAACCATTAAATCAGGTACTGATATAAATGTCACGGTTGGCTGCAATAGACTATGTAACCTGTGATAACCAAGAGTAGATCTGCTATTAAAAGTTTAGATACACTTCCTGAGATGGATGTGTATTATTTTACAGATATCTGAGTTTAGGTGTACTACTTATCATTTATTACAGTGATGTGAAATGAGTCATTCTTGATAACAAACTCACACAGACCTTTAGCACTAGCACTGAACTCTGCTTACTCAGCACCAAATGGAAGACAGAGTGGCTGACAAGGAAAACTGAACATTTGGCTCTAAAAATCCAAACACTTGTCTCTGGTAATTCTCAAGAAATCTCCTATGGGATGATAAAGTTGCTCTGTGTCTTCTGGGTGTGAACGTTTGAACTGTTTGTTATGATTTCAGCAATATATTTTATAAACCCAAGTATCTTACTGCAGCAGTAAGACATCACTCTGCTCTTGGTTACCTTAGTCAGACAGAAAGTAATTATGGGTCTGCATGTAACGAACCCTATAATGTGTGCTCTTAGGTACCTCTTAATCTTTTGACTGGCTAAGGATTCCATCAGCAGCACTCGCCCACCCCTTTTGCCCACTTCAATAATCAACTGAGGGGGAAGGAAGAACTACACAAAAAGAGGCTAAACACAAACAAGCACCCACCCCTGTGCCCAGGTTAACAGGTAATAAAGCTGCAAACTGATAACATTCAGCTATTGATTGAGGATTTGCTTTGGGAGACAGACCTTTGTTGACTGATTCTTAAGAGGGATGGGTGGTCCTTGGTAGTCACCCCAGATTACACTTCCTATGAGCCTTCACATGAATCATGAAAAAATCTGAACCATAAACTGTACAGATAAAGACACAAAGAGCAATGAAAGAATGCCATTTGGATTTAGAAGGTAAAGCCAAATGTGCAGTTACAATAGGGACAACTTAACTAGCCAGAAGGTCAGTGTTGAAAACCTGCCTTTCACTCATTTCTTCAAAAAGAAAATCCTAAGCAGTCAATATAATAAACTAGTTTTTCAACTTGCAGGAATCTTGTGATAGGTGCAAGCAGCCACATTTTCCACATTTGAAAAAGTTTGTTTTTAATCCATTTTGTGTTTCCTCCTTAGTTCAGTGGAACATGGTACGCTTGTGTGTGCGTGTGTGTGCAAGTGTATCCACATGTGTTACCTTAGTGGCTTGCAGGTCCACAGTCTCAAGAAAGAGTTGTCGACTCAGCTCCTCTAAAGCATCGACCTCCTGCTGGATCAGAGAGAGGTCTGGACGGAAGAAGTCAAGGCTGACATCTACTACATATACCACAGATTATTTGTTCAAAGTTATCTGGTAACAGCTTTTTGCCATCTGTTTAAATATTAGTCTAAAGGATACTTTCGCTGCCTGTTTGTGTGGAGGTAACACTCTTGATCATGCCCCAGAATCCTGTCTGTTTGTTCTGGTCTTCCCCACGTTGGTACATCTGCCTCCGTGTCATTGCAATTCTACACATAAAATACAAGCACATTGTCATTTCACAATAATTTGTTTTAGTAATTTATTATTTTTAATTAACTCACCGTTTCTTCTTGCTGACAATCATGTCCATAGTTTGGAGCAGCCGTCTCTCCAAAGCCAGGATGTCACTTTCTGTTACATTTCTGTGAACACAACAAACTAGAAAGCATGAAGATAATGGCAGCATGTGGCTGAGTGCTACCATGTAAACAGAGATACACCTGAGTATAGGAATTACTAATGCATTAGCGGGCTGTGTGATTCAGCTTCTAAAGGTTATTTCAGAGAAACCCCACAGCCGAGCTTACCTGAGAAAATAAGACATATACGTGTAGGGACAGTTGACAGCACCAAAGCCAGACAGCAGAGCCATGAGAGTGACTCCTATCACACCAACACGACTGATTAGCTGCTCAATGGACAGGATGCCTGAAGAAAAGACAACAACAGACTGAAAAAAGCAAACAAAAAAGCATCATTTGGTTTTTTTGCTTGCTTTTCAGCACTCTTTGCAAATAAAGGACTCTGGCATTATGAGAAACAAAACACCTATAATGCACAAATGTTTCAAATATTCAATGCAGATCGGTATAAAGTTGCCAAGTGCCAAGTGAGGAGAAGGTTGCACACTCACCGTGTTTTGGACTGAGGATAGGAAATGGGTCCCCCAACTTCCAGAAGAAATACATGAAGGTAAACCACACCATACAGGCAAAAAGGAGCCTCTGTCTCTGCACTGCACACACATATAGGAAACAGCTTTGTGAAATACTTTGTGAAATACCATCTGTCAAACAGCATCAGCTATTTTAGTAACAGTGTCTTATTTTTCAGTAGTCAAAACTGGCTGTACTTACGCAGGCGTATATTGCTGACAACAAAGTAACCGATGTAGAAAGGCACCACGAAGATGAGAACTAGCAGAATCACATACAAATTCAGCTTCCAGTGGAAATACCTGGAACTGTGGCAAAGACATGGAGGTTAAAAGTCTTCATCAGCAATAAGCAGAAATGAAACACAGTTATATTGCACAGAAAATGTACTTACCTACTACTTAAGGCACCCAGAATCTCAAAGATGATGAGCTCAAACATGGTACATGAAAAAGCGAAGGTGACCGAGAAAACCACCTGAACAACGTACTGACGCACCTGTCAACAAATACAAAAACAGACCTTCACCACAGAGTACATCCAGTGATTGATATACAGTAGGCCTACAGCTCAACTAATGATGATAAGATGAATGTGCACTTAGCCATGTAATTTAGTATTAATTATGGGGAAAATATTAATTTCTTTGAAGAAATCTCAATTTAAAGTCAAGTAAATATCAATTATTTGTTCATTATTGAAAACTTTCTCCATGTATGTTCATTTGTATGCTTAACTGTAATACATTTTCCCATTTACACACATTTTGCTAAACTAATGTGCACTGATTAAAAGACTCTCCAGGACACCCTAGCAATTAATTGCAACTGTACCATCCAATCACTGCCAATATTTTCCCTCTAATTAGTACTAAATTACATCATTCTTTCCAGGAAATCTCTTGGAAATTATTAGGAAATTATGGACCGGTGAAATAAAGTGTCATGTTTTTCTTACTGGAATTATCACTGTGTCTGAGTGAGTAGTCAACACACTCATGCTAGTGGTTATTTGTAAATGAATGCCTTGTAATAACACTTTACCTCATAGTCTTTGAAAAGTTGCCGCATAAAGAATAACCATCCAAATCCAAAGAACAGCACCTGTGTTGGATTAAATGGAAGTAATTTGGAGTAGGGAAAGAAGGGGAAGATTACATTGTTACATTTTGCAATTAAGAAATGTTCATCACAAATAAATATGTTTTTCCTGTCTTGGTTTCATCAAGCTAACAAGTGCTTAAACAGGTTTGAGTCAAGACTTTGAGGGGTATTTGTGCGCATGTGTGTTTGTTTCATTAAACACATGATAACATGAATTTCCCAATACTGATATCACTTTTTTGAACCTCTTCAGGCAGTTCTCTTTGCCAACAATCAAATTGGCAAAACAGTTAATTTCACATCCAGAATGCACTAACGCAACCAAAACACATGTCTCAGCTTCAGCTCATCCTTTCATAACTAACAAAATGTAACTCCCAAAAAAATATTTTGGGACTCAAAACACAATGTCCTAAAAGACACTAACAACAAGTAGAACTACAGTATCACTAGTCTTTTGAGAATCTTTGATTTTTCATAAACCAACATCACATTACAAAACAAGGATGCACCTCTGAAATCAGAAATGCTTCAATATACTGAACAGTATTATTGCCAGTTTTGCATATAGTAAATCCAAAGTGCACAAGATGAAACTAAAGAATAAGTAAGGACAAATAAGTGTACATACACCATGTATAGGATAGCTATTATTACACAGATATACAGTAATGTACTGCAATGCCAACCCTGTCTTTTGACACAATTACAGTCAAGTTTGTTTTTCTTCTTGCTCCTACAGTTGAAAGTTAAAGCTTCGCTGTGCAGAAAGATGTATGAGCAGAGTTTGACACTAAAAGAATGTTTTCACATTCATCTGCTGAAAGTGGAAAGTTTCTCTGAGCTCACTGAAAATCCAGTTTTAAGTGGTGGGCCTACGAGCATGATTTGTGATATCACAACTAATTAGGAAGCCAATTATGGTCCAATATTCAACTTACACAAGTGTGATGTAGAAACTTGAAGCTTCCAGTGCACAAACACTGAGAATGGACTTTACAGTGAAGTAGGAGACATCTTTTATCCAGCAGTTAACTTTTGAAGTGAAAAATATTAGCATATTTATAGATTCTGGATTTTTGATGAGAGAGAAGAAGGAGATGCTATTTTAAAGACTTTTGAGTAGTTTGTATGATGGTATGTAAATCTGAGAAACACTGAATCTTACACAGTGTTGCTGGTGGATGAAAAGTTACCCAGAGCTAAGTCCATAAAGACTTTTCCAACCCTTTGCATTTAGCTAGAAGTCATGTAAAAAACGCACAACAATTAACTAAACAGCTAGCTAAATAACATTTAAAATAACGCTATTTAACAACACGCTCTGGATATTCTTGTTCAGAGGAAGAAATAACGTTACAGTTTGTCAAAATGTACCAACTCAACAAACCTGAGAGGTGAACATGATGACTGAGTCCACCAGAAACGACATGATGTTGTCTATTAAACAGCCTTTAGTCCGCCAAAATGTAAATGTGCAGTTGTATCAGGGTGAGGGGCAGTTTCAGATCATGCTGACATAAAAAAAAACAACCAGTCTTGAACACAAAAACCTTTGTTATCCTGATAATTGGCTCATTTTTGAAGCGTTTGTCGCTCAGCTGTCAAGTTTCAACGGCAGACTACGGAGGTATACGTCATCAAGATGAGTCCGACAAAAACACTTCCGCCGCAGGACTGTGACGTTTACAAAAAACTCTGAACAGTAATTCAATAACTTCATATATTTCTTGATACTTTTAAAGGTTTAAAAGATGTTTGTAATTAATAACAAATCATGAACTTCGGTACTTCATTGAACGCTGTGAGGATTTGGGTTGCTGTAATTATCATGTTTACCTGCAGAGGGAGACAAAACAACACAAGGTCAAGTTTCCTCTGCTACTACTCAATAACAACAATAACTACTGCACTCAGTTCATGAGGCCACTGTATTGAGGGTATCCATTTTATTACAGTTATTACAATTTATTACTATTATTATTACTTATGAATTATTATTAAGTAGCAAGCATTTCACTGTTTTATCATGTATGTATTTATCTTTTATCAACACATAGTCCTCTAATGAGCTAAAAAGAAAATGTACTTCAAGAATACAGAGACGAGAAGGCAATCGATAATTGTCCTATCCAATCCTACCTAAAGCCACTCAATCCAATCACTTCTTGCATGAAAATTTAAATTGGAATAACAACTCACAGGAAGAACATATTTTCTTCCAGTGTGAATCTGTGCAGGAATTCTGGCTTGAGTTGGCTTCAATTTAAAGATATATTGCTGCACCCTTTAAATGTGATGTGGATTAAAGATGGAGTAGCTACTTATGGAGGAGAAAAACTTGGATTTGTTGGTAAACAACTTGATTTTATTGGTTGAACACTTTATTCATAGATATAAATATTTAAAGGTTAAGCCTCATATCAATAGATGGAAGACAGAATAACTATTTCAATTAAAACATTTTTTTAGATAAGTTTTTTTTAAGACAATTTGCATTCATTTGATGGCATATTAAAATACAAACATGTTACTTTGTAGCTATATAAAACGTCTCGGCTGTCAGGTTTTTAAAAAAGTGTTTTAAATGCCCTAATTTTTTTGTTTTGTTGTTGTCAATCAGTTTCTTACTCTGAGCGATATACTCCCAGATACAGGTTACACACCATATCTTCCGCTAGTTTTGGTTAAGTAATCCCCACTGAGTGACACTAGAGGACGCTGTGACTCTAATTCAATCCGGTGAGTTGGAGTTTGGAGCTGCAGCCGGCTGGTGTGAGTTGGTGCGTAGAGTAGAAAACACTCGGGTGAGTAAAAAGAGTCTCTCGCTTGTGCTGGAGTGATGTTTCCAAAGGCTGCTGGATCACAGGGACGGGCGAGATGTTGCTGAGGTAGAATATCCTCAAGTGTTGGCTTTTTACCTTTTACATCACGACACAAGCAAAGGTGAGTGTCTCATTTCATGTGTATATTTCATACTGTATGACATAGGGAATAGAAAATATGGCAGATCATTTAGTTCTTATTATCTGCAGAAGATCTCATTTAATCAAAAGAAATATTAGATTTCTCTGTATATCAATTGTTTGTAATTTGATAGAATAGGTTTGTTTGTGTGTTTTATTTTATTACAAGTAACTGTATCAGACTTGGACTCACCTTAGAGTCAGTTTAGTCTTTAATGTGGCAGAGAAAATATTGTCTATTTGAATGTTTAGCTCAGATAACTTTTGAGAAGCAGTGACAGCTTTTATTTCTGATATTTATACGTAGCACTTATTTCATTTATTTATTTATTTCACTCAACTGAATCCCTCTGTGGGCGTTTTAATGTAATTAAAGGTGTTGGACAGTGACCACAGGAGCTGAATTGGCTCTATGATTAGGGATAAAAAATGAGGTTAGCTGGTCAAAATTCCTTCTCTCTGTGTCACTCTTGGATCGTCAGTTGTTTGAAAAATGAGGTAGTCTGAAATCATGTTAAGCTAAGTTATGACATTTATCCATGTCTCAGTGCCACTCCTTCTTCTCCCTGTTAAATGAGCAATGAAGATGATGATCCAGGCCTCCTGTAGGAAAGGTCTGCAGGTGTGTTTTCTCCTAGTGATGGTAGGAAAACTACAGGGTAAGTATACCATGCTAAAAAAAAAAACAACAACTTTAATATCACCAAATTATTATTTTTTTCATACATGATTTGATTCATATATTTATGGATGCTTCAGGCAAGGTAACAGCACCAGAGCGTCTGGTAGCTCCAGTGGAGAAGCCTTTCACTCTGACCTGCAGTGTTACGAGGGAACGAGGTGAATCTCTGAAGCAAGTGCTTTGGCTGGATGTCCAGAACCAGACCCTGCTGAGCTACCAGCCAGGAAACAGAGACAGCATAAGCGGACAGCAGCATGTGGAGCTCGCCTCCTCCCCGAAGGACACCTCGGCCATCACCATCCGCAGGGTGAGCTTCCGAGACGAAGGCTGCTACACCTGCATCTTTGACATGCATCCCACTGGCTCAAAGCAAGGACAGACATGCCTCACTGTCACCTGTGAGTAAGGCCATTAATGACGACTGCTTTGATTTAATGAATAACCATCCATTTTTACACTGTACTGTATATGTTACAGTTTAGACAAGACCTATGCAGAAAGTCCATATGATCCCTCTGGTGGGTTCATTTAAGCTTCATACAGTTTTAATATATAGTGATGGGAGAGGAAGGTGGACTGCATGTGGAAATGTATGGTTTTTATTCCTGTTATAAGCCTCATTGAACATGGACAGATGAAATTGCAGCTGGTAAATGTGACAATGAAACAATCACATACTATTAGGGAAACTAGAGAGGGATTAGTAGGACTTTACATGATTACCGAAACACTTAAAAAAGATGGTTTCTGTCCTCAGCTCATCAGTGCTACAAGTGACCAGTAGTAAGTTGTCAGAGGACAAAATCAAGTGCTGTGAGAGAGCTGCTATAGAATTACAGTGACAAAGCTTATAGAAAAGTAATTGTCTTTGTTCTCCTGGCAGTGAGCAAAAAAACAAAGATGTGGCCCTCGGATATATATTCAACCTTGACAGGAGGGAGTTTGATGAAACATTAGTTGTCAGCCTATAGACAGGAAGTGACTCTACTATTGTGACATAGTTATGAGGGTCATGAACGGGTGGGAGAAGCCTCCACTTGCGCTCAGGTTGGGTTATGATCATGTAACACATGAAAAAAAAACACCCCGAGAGACAAACTGAGGAGCTCAGAAGCTCATGGCAGCAGCTCAGAGTAGCGGTTCTGCCCCGAGCTGCTTCGGATATTTGTTCTGCAGGCCTCCTGGATGCCTCCCTGTGAGCAGGGTCAGATCCAGAGTGATTACACATCCAATTTAGCCTGGAAACGCCTTAGGATGCCCCATGAGGATGCGGCTGAGGAGGATTAGATTGTTGCATAGGTTGCAACTCAGCCCCTGTTGGATACGGCATCAATTTCCTTCACATCAACCAGTTTTTCACTTTTAATTATGAGACATTTACCAGAGTAATTGTTTAATATAAAGTAGCTCCTCACAGAAGTGCTCACACAATACTTTTGTGTCTGAATTCAGATTTCATTGTTTCTGCTGCTGTTGGAGTTTCATGGTTTAACTGATTTTGGATGCCTGCCTGTTGCACCCGCCCATTAAAATGAAACAAAAACCAGTTCTCCTTTAGACCTCAGGGACAGTTACTCCTCCCTACAACCTGCGTATTTATCTTTTGGGGGGGATTTACTGGTAAAATATGTGATTGCAGATGTCCCTAACCCCCATCCAACCTCTGAACACAAGTTGATGAGCTTGGTGAGGCTCAGCCAGTCATGTTAATAAAGAGCTGTGGAGCAGAGGGAGAAGGGGGGGCTCATTCTACTAACCAAAAACAGCTGCTGCAGATTCCAGTGACTGGTTTCTGTTTGGGTGCCTCATATTTCTGAATATTTGCATTGTCCGGTTTTTCACCCTCTGTCTCCCTGTTATTTACCTTTTCTTTTCTCCTCATCCATCATTCTTACACTGGACGATGGGTTCATTTTACTCCTAGCACACGTCAGTGTTGACAGCAATAAGACAGCAGTGAGCGGCAAGAGGGCCTCCCTCTCGTGCTCATACGGTTTGCCTGAGAAGGTGCAGCAGATCACGTGGAGACACACTTCTGCGCAGGGTGCCTCCTCAGAGGTGGCCTCCTTTGCAAAGCGGAGTGACCCCATGATAGAACCACAGTACCAGGGGAGGGTTTGGCTCAGCGCCTCCCTGTCCGACAGTCAGCTCACCATCCAGCCTGTCGCTATCCAGGATGAAGGCTGCTACACCTGCCTGTACAACACACATCCCGATGGGCTGAAGAGCTCCACCGTGTGCCTCTCCACCTATGGTAAACATCTATTTCACAACCAGCCATTATTGCTGATTATTTTATGTTACATGTTTTGAAAAATTATGGCCCTCACAGAAATGTAAGTTAGTGTTAATAACTTGAACTCCACCCTGGAGGGGTCAAGTTATATAAAATATACTGATACTAAAACAAAAGTCAGCAAAGTTATTAGTCTGGGGACCACGAATGTCTGTACCAAATTTCATGAAAATCTATCAAATGGCCATGTTTCACTCTAGACCACAGTGTTGCCATCCCTAGAGTCATGTTGACATTCTTTGTAAATGAATTAGTTTGTTTCCAGTTGTTTCCTGCCTTGTTTCATTATACCGTCACTCTTGTGTCTTAAAATAATAGTCAGGTGCCCAAATAACATTAAAAGACATTTTACTTGCTATAACCATTCCTCTCATTCCTCAGTCCTCATTTTGTGTAAAAATATTTGTAAAAGTGTATCTGAAGCTTATTTGAGGCTTCAGATCCAAATTTGTCGAGTCAAGTGGATATCTTCTAAGGTTAAAAACTTTTTAGTACATAATTCCCTCTTTGTGTTTCCCTGTTGAGCAGCAGTGAAAGGATAGTAACAAAAATAGGGAAATTTGCTCTAAAAAGTTCTTACCTTGGAAGACATACACTTGATTTGACTAATTTGGACAACAGAGGCCTCATACAAGCTTCAGACAAACTTATGAATACATTTTTGCACAAGACGAGGATTGTAGATTTTATCCCCCATCACTTACACTGAGAGCACATTAAGAAGGGATCTTTTGATAGCCAGTATGAACAGGAGGAATGATAACAGCAAGAAAAACACATTTCAATCTTCATACAGGCACCTGGTTTTTATTTTGAGACGCACTTCATTAAAAAAAAAGAACCTATCCTTTTCTTTAAAAAACACGAGCCGTTCATAGCCCATAGGGCTGTAGTGAGTGAATACATCTTACAGGTAATGTATGTAAGAGCTAGACGGGCAGCGTTTTGTGGGAAAAATAAAGCGTGACTGCAAGGAGACTCAGCTTTGTGTCCGTAGGAAAGACAGGTATGCCTGGGATTTAGATGGGAATGTTGATCTTTCCTTCCTGAATGTAGCTGCAAATGTTTTCATGATACAGCAAGGCTAAGCTGTCGGCTGATTTGTTAACACACAAAGACAGGCGAGTGTGTCCATGTGAAGAATGGACCATTCGAAAGAATGATGGAGGCAGGGAGTGCGGTCCTGATGCATGACTGTGTCAGTGTTTGCAGCAGACAGTGATTCCCTCTGTGCTTTGTCTCGCTCTCTCTTTTTGCTCATTGGCTTTCCCACTTTTCTCCCGCTGTCTTTCTCTCACAGTTATCTCAACAAACACATGTGCTTTTGTTTGAAATTGAACTGTACAGTACAGTAGGTGTTTCTAGTAGTGAGGCATGATTAGCATTAATGTTTTTTTTTCTTGCTGCTTGTTGCTGCCTACAGTCTTCCACCCCGATCTCACTGTGGATGATGTGATGCCCCTCTTTTACTCCCAGTCTCCCACATACTGCCCATAAACAGTGATAGCTCATACGCATGCATGCACACTATCACATTTATTCTTGCCATTTACTGAAATAAGTGACCGTCCGATTGTTTTTTTCTGAAATGATCACACAACACGAAAAAATTCTGATTTTAGGACATGAGTAAGTCATGAAAGTCCGAGAGAATTTATGCAATTTGAAAACTTGTTTTTCAAGCCTAGAAATGTCAAAGAAAACTGTGAAACATAAATACGCTTTTGGAAAAGTCATAATATTTGTAATGACTCATGAGAAAGTGATGCAAGGTTTAGTATTTTATGCAACTTACATTACAGGGGTACTTTGTTTAACGAGTTGTAATCAAAAATCAGTAACCTGAAAATTGTGCTGTAATACATTTGCTCTGCAGAAGTTAGTCATCATGCTACAAATGAGGCAGTAAGTCCAATTCTGCAAGGGATAAACTGACCACATTAGTTTCAGGCTGTTATGTCATATGAAATGTCAGTGGTGGAAGAAGTATTCAGATCCTTCACTTAAGTATAAGTTGCAGTACAACTGTGTAAAAATACTCCATCGCAAATAAAAGACCCACATTCAGAATTTTACTTGAGTAAAAGTACAGAAGTATTAACAATAAACTATACCTAAAAGTATCAAAAGTACACTTATCTTGCATGAGTTTTACATTATTATTGAGAATAATATTTTACAGGATATACTTTTACTGATATATGTGCATTTTTAATATTTTTTTTATTTTAATCTTGTAGTTGGTCAAGGTGGAGCTAAATTTAACTTCTTTTTATTAGTAATTTAATCTATAAAAATGCCCCAGTAGCCCACTGCTTATGACGGATGCTGTATAACCGCAACATCCTTTGTTACATGTCACCCCTTCTTTTTGTGTTTGTTTCGGTTGTTTCTCTCTCCCTTCGTTTTCTGTCTTCTCTCCACTGTCACTAATAGAAATACTCAAGCAAGCACCTTGAAATTGCATTTAAGCACAGTACTTGAGTAAATTTAAATAGTTGCAAAATGTTTTCAAGTATTGTTTGCATTTTTGTTTAATTACTTTATGTATGTGCTTTAGATATATGTAAGGGTAACTGTTTAAATTGTTTACTAGAAATAATGTAAAATCTGTTTAATACCATCATATTTGTGAAGGTAAGCCTTTTACATTACATCACAATAGTACAGAATGATATAACACTAAATAAAGTTACAGCTATTGAAAAACAGTGGAATTTAATTATAGACAACAGCCCAAATTCCTTCAGATTTCACACTAGCTTCATGTTCATTCGCAGGACATTACGGTTTGGATTGTTATCAGAATTTTCATGTTGTGGTTTGTCCCACCCCAAAGTCTGATATAATCCAGACTGATGATGGGTGAAAAGCTGTAGAGAAACCGCTGAAACGACGAGGGCCAAATATCTGTGGCTAAATGTGTTCTTGCCAACAAAAATGTTCTCAGTTCCAGTTCCAGTTCCTTGCTCAGCCAGAGGAACAGAGAATTGAAAACAGCCAGAGATTTACTTATGGATCTTAAGTGTGCAGGAATTCGCATACCTTAGCTGATCCAAAGGCTTGGACATTCTTCCCGGGTATCATCTTAGCAATTGGCCCGAAGACGCTTAGAAGATAACACAAACTAAACTAAAAATCTAAAATTTGGCCAATTTTTTTGAATAATAAACTTATGCCAGTTCTCCCGCAGTGTATTTTCCCATATTTCACTTAGTGTTTAGTCATCCTGTGTTAACATTTTCAGAACTTTCAAGTCTGTGCACTTCACACACAGTAGAAGGAATCAGTGTGTTGTATTGGCTCTATCTTATCATATCTGTTTATTTCTCCCAGTGCTGCCCAAACCTCAGGTGAGCTACAAGACCACCTCTCCAGGTGTGATCGAAGCCAACTGCACCTCTTTGTCACGACCCCCAGCAGAGATTGTGTGGAACGTGGAGAGGGATAACCGCACCATGGGCCCGCCTGTGACCACACAGCTCCCACAGGGCGACGGGACCACTCTGGTCATCAGCACGCTGACTGTCCAATCAGGGCTGCTGAAAGACGTGTCTGTCAAATGCTTGGTGCATCACAAAGGGCTTGAGTCACCGATTGCTGTATCCATGAACACTAAAAGTGAGTTGGTGTCAAAACTCCACCTTAAAAGTTTTACTAGTGTCTTTATGTCTTTATTTTTTATGTCTTTATGTCTTTGTTTTTTATTTTTTTGTGTCTTTATTTTTCCTTGCATACTCCAAACCTGCTGTAAACCTACTACTTCATCATTACTTGACATGTTTTTTTGCAAAAGAAGCCTATCAGCAAGCCAGACTACGGCTGAGAATAATAAAGAAAGCAGTGGTTGTTCAAGTGTGGAGCGAGAAAATCCAAAAAAACATTTACAGGTGTTGGATCACAAAACAAACTGAGAGCAGAGTGATGAGTTACTGGGAGCTAATTAGTATATTGTGCAGATATTTTGTCTGACTTTTGTCTATAAAGGAAAGCCATGATTACAGAATTTCTCCTACTTGAATTTCCCTCAAATGTCCCTGTACAACAATTTCTAAAACATATTTTTGTTAAACTAAAACAGAAATCTCTATTGGTTTTAATGCAGCCATATATTTCTCTGCTCTCTGTTTAGGAGCAGCTGAGATTGTTACTACAATGATAATAGCTGGTCCACCTTAAATCAGTCCACCTTAAGTGAACTGGTCAGGTTAGGCTAAGCCGTTGTTGCTAACTTTGGGGCTAACCCCCTTCACTTTAATCAATCGGTGGCAAGCAGGACACGGATACTTAGCTTGGGTCTTGAGGAGTTTAGGATTTATTCACTGACAAAAGCCTAAATTGTACACACGCTGCACTGCTATGTTCACAGCTGCTAACTTCATACTCTCCGTCACACACACACACACACACGCTCTCTCTCTCTCTCTCTCTACCATCACATCACCTAATGTTACTCTCACATGGGGCAAACATTAGCAGAAAGAATATATTTATTCCAACCAGAGAGGAACGAATGGATTAAGAGTTTACATGGTTATTAGGTGCTAATATATTCCTATTGAACGGATTATCAAAGGTTTACACCACCCCTCTCAACCTGATCCTTTGACCGGGCCGGATCGGGCCAGTCTCTTTATTCCAATATTAGTTGGCTATTTTTCCAATAGGCTATTGTTGCAATTATTAGTGGAATATTAGGGTCCATGTAAACGCAGCTACTGAGCAGTTCGTAAATGGGTTCATATTTGTGTGCTGGTCATGGCTTTAGTTGACAGTTAACATTGGTTTCATGGGTCAGGAGTGCACACACTGCAGAAACCAGACAGTAAGACTATACATTAAATCTCAAATCAAATCAATCATAGTCCATCAAGAGACGCAGTGTCCCGACCAGCACAGGCTTCACAGTACACAGTCACACAAAAAGCAACGCATTTCTCATGACAAGGCTATAACTTATATACTACTGTAAAAAAGACCACTTTACTCAGGTATGGCAGATGATAAAGCTGCTCATCATGTGTTTTTCTCCCTCGCAGTTGGGACGGCCCTCACCATCCTGATCTCAGTCACTACAGTGGCAGCTCTGTTGGTCATGTCCCTCTGCTTCTGCCTTTGGAAGTGTTTCTTGCGCAAAGAAGGTGAGTGTTTGAATCATGCCTATTGTTTTGATGTTTGTCTATAATGTTTTTTTATACTCCTGCGCACCAGATGGAATATGTCTACACAAACTTTTGGCCATTTAGAAAACTGATGTGTAGAGGACAGAAAACTCTCATTCTCAAAAATGTGGAGAATCTATATTAAAGACATAATGAAACATCAGGTAGAGCATTTTAACTTCAGTAAACTGATGTGTGAAATGTGATATTAAGCCATTGTCTAGTAATGAGAAGGGATTTATATAAACTCCTCCAGATGTGATTGGCTGGCTCAAAAGTACACATAAAAGAATATGGAACAATAAGGAGCTGTGGGTTTGATGGAGAAATAAACAAATTACACCTGACCCACATTCTTTGGAAATGTAAACAAAGTTTTCACCATCTGAAATCCAAACACACACCTCCTGCTATCATTCTAGCAGCTACAACCCCCGAGTTAATGGTCTAATGCGGTGTTGTGTGATGGGCAGGTTCGATAGTCACCCCAAATCATATTTGATTGAATAAATTAATGTATACGCATTTACATGAGCAGAAAAGAGTTTTGGTTTTTTTTCATATGTTGGGTGCACAACAAGGCTTTACGGAGCTTTATTGTGAGTTTCAGCCATGGTTTCAGCTCATTGTTTAGCTGTCTGGCTACAAATTTACTGTTTCGGTTCACACTCACCGCCCTCACAGCATTGTTTTCTGCTGCGGCAGGCAGATGTTTTCAGAGAAAAAGCTCTAAAAACCAACTGTACGCTACCTGCTCAGCACCTAATGGCAAACAGACACGACACAGTTAGCAACTGGCTGGTGAACATTTAGCAGCTAAAGAGCCAGATATTTCCTTCAGGAGTTGGTAGAGAGCAAAAACAGAACTAAAAGAGAGTGAATATTGGACTTACATTCATCAGGTGGACAGAAACATAACTCCAAATGAATGATTATGTTGCTCCATAATTGCTGGATGTGTGAATAAGCAACAAGTTCAAATATCAACTTTAAAGGCAATAAAAAACAAGAAGTTTGTGATTTTGTAGCATGTTTAAAGAGCTACTACTATATGTACAATGTACCTTTCTTGAAGCTAATTTTGTTCTCCTGCCTTATTTTAAAAGGTTTTTCCACCATCATAAATTAAGAAATCATTTGAAGTCAATAATTTAAATTTTGGGGGCTCCCTTTGTAAGTTTTGACAAAACTGCCCAGGTATCTATGGCAAAGTAAAAATGATTAGTGGTCCATTTGGATGTACTGCAACAGACTTAACTATAAAACATGGTTTTGCTATTAAGCAGAGGTCAGAAAGGTAGGTAGGATGCACAGTGCTCATATCTGCTGATTTGGAAAAGGAGACATCAAAGCAGGTCATAAGCATGAACTAAAGTTAACCCTGCACTAATAAATATTTTATATTAACAATATATCAAATAGATCAAATGACTACGTATAATGTGAAATAAGTAGTGCTGAACTCACAGATTATCAACTGATTCTGCAAAGCCTCCCAGCTCTACAGAGCCTGTTTGTCTCTTTTAGCTGCAGTAGGCAGCTGTTTTCAACAAAGAATCTCTGATGAGTCACTCTACCTGCCCCACACCATATGGCAGCTTGTGAATATAGTGGGGCATTTAGGAGCTAAAAAGACCCAGATATCTTCTCTGGAGTTATACAACTCCAAATGTGTGCTAATTTTGCTCAACAACTGTTTGCTTTTATGTTCACCATAACAATTTTATAAGGTGATTTTGTGTTTTCAGCTTGTTTTGCTGCCCCTAGTGGAAGCATTTTCTTAATGCAACTTCAAGCATAACCATGACATTAGCTAACTTTTTTTTACATCACAAACTTGTTGAAATATACTGCTGCTGTTGCATAATCCAGTCAGGACAATGATATGTTGCAACTGTTAAAACACTTTTACAGTTGATTCATGGGGCCCCAAAGTGTCTAATATTAAATAATAATAATGAATTATAATAAATAAATACTTCACTTACACTTCAATAAATGTGTGAAATATATAAATGAACCAATAAATTCTGCAATAACTTGTTGTAATTAAATATTATAACATTTTATTATAATAATATAATTTAATGTCGCTTGCAGTCTGGCTGTGCGTAAGCCAGTCACTCAAATTCAAATTTGCTTTATTGGCATGAATGTCACAACAATATTGCCAAAGTATCAAGAGTCAATGAAACAATACATACATATATATATATATATATATATATATATATATATATATAGTTTTCTTCACAGGTCGTTGTTTTGGGGGGGGGGGGTTTAATTTATTTACATATTGCTCAACGATTTTTCTCGACCTTTGCAGCATTTCAAGTTAACTAGAAACTCTAGTGACATCTCCTTGAGAAGTTTTTAGGCCAACATCAACATAAAGAATTATACAAACATAAAGAATTATACAAACAAAAACATAAGTTAAGTTTTTATTTCATGATGCTGACCTGTTTAATCAGCTACTTAGATGACAGTAAACATTTTTGCAGCACTTACCCGCTGCTGGTTAAAAAAAAATTAAAAATAAAAAAAACAGTGATGATGTACTGACAACCTGTGAAAAACATTACACCTGTTTTATCTCACATAAATAAAAAATGAAATTATTTCTGTCAATTGAGTGAGATTAATGATATTTTTTCTCATGTTATTTATTTATTTATTTAAAAAAGTAATTTGTGCCAAACTCTAAACTAACTTATGATTCTTCTGGAAAGTGCATTTAATTACATTTCTCTCTTCAGACGTGTCTGTTTATCTTTCTTCTTATTGACCTCATTGTCTTCAGGTTTAGTCAGCTGAAGCAATGTGATGTTCTCTCATGGTAACATGTTTGTGGATATTATACAGATAATATGTCTGTTCACTGACATATTATCGGTTCAGGGAGGTGGTCGGGCTGGATTGTTATGAAAGCAGAAAGGCCTAACTGTGAAATGTAATCCTGATTACTTGTGAAATTAAAATTTCAAATGACTTTACAGCACTGAAAATCTGACTTTGAAAACCAGCTTTCTGAATTCATGTGGTCTGAATCCCCATATTTAAAATTTTCAATAGTCAATTTCATGTCATGCAATTTCAGAAGCAATTTCCATTATATATGTTTTAGGGTTCATAAATGTAAAGAATTCAGGTACACAATATTCAGATACCATATTCAATTCAGGCTCCTAAATATGCACATGATAGTCACATACTTGATACATTAAAAGCTATGTAAAAAAGAGACTGAAAGAGGGAAAGAATTTAAAGAGAAATTATCATGAAATCAAACATAAAACTCTGTTACTAAAAAAATTAATCATTTCAGAATTTATTGGTTCATTACAATTTATTCATATGCTTAATTACTTCATTTACTATCTTCTAGATTTATATATATTGAAGCATGACATCATGCTTGTCATCCACATGAGAACATGAGACTGTGCCAAGCTCATTGTTTTCTACCTGCACTCCTTCTGCACTTTACGTCCATGTCCTGTTTTCTGTCTCACACCGAACCCTCAGCAGACAAGACAACTGAGATGGGACCTGCAGTGATGAGGTCTGATGCACACGGTTAATAGTTAGAGCTTTTTAATAAGGTGCAGCAACTAATGTTTTGACTTAAAGCATAGATTTATATGATGTTTTCCGGAAAGTTTTATATGATGATTATATATATATATACACACATGCTGTAGCAATATAGCCTTGGCTAGAGTCCAGACATGCCCAGAACATGTCCAACCTAAACCTGATGTCTCCACTGCCTCTTCTTACTCTGATGAAGACTTTGTGCAGCTAATGTTATTTGCTGCACCTTATTTAAAAGCCTTAACTGTGTATAACCACTGTGACCATCACAATATTGTGTTTTTTAATCCTACAGGTGAAAAATAATATTTTGCCATACCAGTATGAATGTAGCTACTGAATATTCTACATCTCTATATGTGTTTCTTTGCAAAGATGAACATTTAACAAAGTCAGATTTGAAATAAACTTTTCCTCTGTAATGGAAAATGTAAATGTCAGAGAACATTTAAATTTTATAATATATTCTTCCACTTTGTGTCTTTACTTCTCTTGCTCTCTCCATGCATTTCTTTTCAGCTGATTAATCTTTCAGATGAGACCAGAGCCTGAAACGAAGAGGTAGTGGAACCCTGCAGAATTGTTTTCCTGCATCATCATCATCATCATCATCATCACCATCATCATCATCATCATCTTGGTACAAAGGGAAGATGTTCACACCTCTATAGGATGTCCAATACAATCCTACTTATGATCACCAACCGTACAACGACATTCATCTCCGCATCTGTGTCTGACTCTTATATAATCTCCAGGCTGTCCTCACATGAAGTCAATGAAGAAATGTTGAGTGGATGCTTTTTTTTTTCTCTCTCTGGTTCTGTAATTGATTCAGCTGACGGTCGCACATTCCGCAACAAACAGCTAAGTCACTGTATGGCAAATTAAAGTGCAGTGAGTATGCTTTTACAGTATATTACATGTCCCTGACATACTCCTGTTTGTTTCTGTCTTTTACCTGGTCTGTAAATAACACAGCTAATTGGCACTATTAGCTTATATGGTTCTACTTCTCAGTCGAAGGCCTCCGTCACTTCTGTGTATTTGTCAAAGCTGGGTGGGGTCTTGGGTAGCCTTCGGTAGATCAATTAAAAGGGCTGCATACTTATGTCTTGTTTGTGTAATACCAACTGCAAACTTTTCTACATGTTTCAGAGTGTGTGTTCTGAGAGAGAGAGAGAGAGAGAGAGTGTGTGTGTGTGTGTGTGTGTGTGTGTGTGTGTATGCATATTTTTTCAGAGGTTAAATTCCACAGTCAGATAGCTTGAATCAATTCTCTGAGGAAGCAGCGCTGAAACCTCTGTGGTGCCTCTTAAAGGAATGTGTGTCTTATTGCCAGTCTACATCGTTAAGTCCAGTGAGTTCACATGTGTGTGTGTGTGTGTGCGTGTGTGTGTGTGTGTGTGTGTGTGAACTCAGGTTCAAAATGACTTGAGAGCTGCAGGTTCAACACCTCGAAGAGCCAGTCTGCTCCTCTAATTGTCCTTGAACAAAAACCTGAAGCCCTGCCTCCTCACTTTTACATTGTCCTCGATCAAAGTGGCACCTAAATGCCTAAAACACAGTATAATGTAAAGATGCTTCTTGAATATATCATGTTTGCATGTGTACAGGGGCATTTAAAAACTGCTTTATGCCAAAATAATCTCTATCAAAGCATATGATTTGAACCTGTCAGTTATTTTCTTTATTTACAGTAGTATCAAACTTCAAGCTCAGTGCTCAATCAGGCACATCACATTTCCTCCCCATTAACATGATTTTAGGTTTAGCCTTCCTCTGAGCACAGAGCTTAGCTTACATTTGATGCTGAAATGTTTCAGAACTTTTTTTTTTTTTCAAATAAATGGAAATGTGCCAATTCACCCAGCCCTGTACAGAGCAACTGTAGTTCAGTTAAAAATAAAGAAGATATGGAAAGGTACATTATTACCAACTATGTAAAGCTGATGTAATAAATACAACAAACAGAATAATAAAAATATTTTAAAAAATATGTTTCTGAATCTTAATCAATTTACAGCTTTTGCAGCATGGCTTTGTACCTCTTATATTGGATTCAGAAAAACATGAAATTCCTTTCTGATGTGCCAAACCTGGCTGCCAGATGCTCATTTTTGAGAGCGTTTTTCATCCTAAGCCAGAATAGTTATGGTGGATCTTGCAGAGAAAAAAAAAAAAAAAAAAAACACACACACACACACACACACACACACACACACACACTTATGTTGTGCATTCACACACAGAGCCTTCAGCACATACTATTTCTATTTTGATATATTCTTGAACTCTGGGATAACATTCAGTATTTATTGGTTCTGTTGGATATGTCTTTGTGTATTTAACTTAGCGCAGGTATATATATGTGGTATAAATGCATATCAGATTACAGTCAGAATAAATATTAGAAAGTTTGCTGAAAGGACGTGTTAATAAAACAAGGCCTGACTTCATCACCACTGCAGAAAAAAACATATTCAACCTACAAATATCAGTTCACTTCACTTTACTTGGTTATTAGAAATAACAGTAGTTGAATAACCATGAACCTGTTTTAATTCCCACACAAAAAAGTCACTCAAAGAACACTCCGATTTTTTAAATATGAAACGCATGACTGTCCACATCATAAATCTCAACTGATCCCTAATTATTTTCAATAATCCTGCAGACATCTGTAGTTTTAAAGTCACTTTCTGAGCAAGACTACATGCATTCAGCACTTTTCCACACCTTATCAGAGGGTTTTTAAGCTGCAGTGCTGCACACACTCTCAAGCGACCTCAGGTCTGATCTAATCCCACCTGTCTCAGACTTTTCTGCAGGGTTTGTGTTGTGAGAAAGTATGTGTGTGCACGTTTGTTAGATGTTAAATTCCACAGAAGTCAGTCTATTCCCTAAAGATGCTACTTGCAAACCTTTTCTGTTCCCCTGAAAGGTATGCGTGTCAACAAATTATCCTGTTGAGAGCTGCAGGTTAAAAATCCTAGAGCCACTTTTCTCCTGCAAGTCGTCTTGAACAACACCCTAAACCCCTGCAGATCTAGATTGGAGTAAATGCCTAAAATATAATGTAAGAGGCTACAAATGTAATCTCCCTTCACTCTGCTTTGTTATTAAAAATAAAACATTTTGGTATTAATTCTCACTGACTTAAGCAAAATACCTCTCATATTTCTTAAATTTGAAAAACATGGCTGTCCATATGATCCATACTCCATTGTAATAATCCTCTGGATAGTTGTATTTTAAGCTTTCAGTAGATAAAATACAGCATTCCTTGTTGTTAGGTTTTAAAGCTGCAGTTTTGCAGACTCAGGCCGCATGCTCTCAGTGTGACCTCAGGCTCGATCTAATCAGGCCCGTCTCAAACACTGCCTTCGCACAAGCCTCCACGCTCTCCATCCTCTGTCATCTGAACCAGGGCTTTGTCCACCAGAGAAAAAACACAATCACTGATGTGTGTGTGTGTGTGTGTGTGTGTATGTGTGTGTGTTAGAGAAAGAGTGAGAGAGACTATTAGACTAGAACTCGTGTGTGGGCTGTAACTACCAGACACCGTTGTTGAGATGAAAAATTTCCACTCAAGAATGACAGAATAGAAGTTCACAGACTCCACCTTCCTCTCCTGAGTATGCATTCCAGCAAGTATACTGTAAGAAATATAAGAACTGGGTCACATTATTCAGTAGCCTTTCTTAACAATTTATATGAAAGGTCCTTTTGTGAGCATCTGTAAATGGATTAGAGCGACAGGGTTTACCACTCAGTCTCAGGGAACACTGTGCTCCACTGGTCATCATCCAAAGCAAAGTGAAAAATCAGCATGTTTGTCAATATGACATACTGTGTGTGTTCAGCATGAGGAGCAGTTATTGGGTTTTGACGGTCAAAGGGTTGGATAAGGTGAGCAAGGTAACGTGGGAACAGCAATCCCTGCTCTTCTTATTTTAGGTTCTTGTCATACTGCAGATTGAGAATGATGTTTTTCAAACAGAAGGTGATCCAGATAAAAATCTGAGAGACTCCATGAAATCAGTCTGAGGTCCATAATAGTATTTACAGAATTTATTTGACAAGGGGACAACACAACAACAACAACAATCACAGCTGGCCTGGGAAGCTTAATATAATACTTGAAATATAATCTTAAAGACCCTTCGAGATGTGGTATTTATTTTTTATTGGCCTGTTAGTAATCAGTTCCTCAAAATGGAAATGTATGGCTTTGTTCTTGATTAATCCCCACACATGTCAGCAAGATTTTGCCATTTGGATAATGGTTAATTGTGGACAATAACACCTTCGCATTTCATAATTTTGAGGCCTGACAAAGTAAAATTATCAGCACTTAACAGATAGCTAAACAATGCATTTAAACAGCATGTATCTACTGTTTTTAACTGCTCTGAAGAGCAGTTTCAGGATGGCTTGATTTAGATTTACAGTATAAATGAGTATTGTGCTACAATGAATCATGTCTTTATGCTCCATTTGTAGTACTGATTATTTTATTATGTACAAGCTGCTGAACAGCAATGATGGTCTACTATAATATATTACTTTAAAGCTGGTTTTGGCTAAATCTACTTTCTCTTTGTTTCTGTTAAGTGCTTATTTCTATTAACCTTGTGGCCAATCAATACTATTCTTTCTTGTATGTTATGTAACTTGCTGAATGTATGACCACTGTAACAAGAATATCACTACACAACCTACACTTCCTCAGTACATAAGCTTTATGTGGTTGAGCAGAGACAAGGCTTCTGCTGCCACAAATGATGTGAATATCACAAATGTTTGTATCACAAAGACCCCCTATAACTTCCTGTTTAAACTAGCCCACGCTGGTGTGGTCGACAGGCTAGGTGTTATGTTTCCTCCAGTGTCGGTGCAAAACACTGAGGTCTGTATGGAGGAAATGAACCAAATACAGTTTTAATCAGATAAAACAGTGGTCTAGTGATATATGTTTGTGTATAATTCTTATATTCTTTCATTAAAATATCCAAATAATCCTCTCAACTAAAGGGATACAACAGTACATATTAAAAACACCACATCCATTCACCTTTCAGACCACAAAATATTTCCACAGTCACAAGTGAAACAAAAATATATATTTCAGATCAGCCGATAATTATATTCAAATGCTTTTTCGCAAGATCCAGACAACTCCTTAATTACAGTCCTCATACTTTCAGACAGAAGTTTGTTAAATAAGTATTCAGTGAATCTGCACATGACAAATCTACTTATCCACTCCCTTTTTTATACCACTGCCAAACTTTAGGCCAACAAAGTTAAACAAGACAATAAAATTGCTCCAAGTCACGTAAATGAAATTACTATGGGTAGAAAAATAACAAGAAAGTAACAAGAAATGAATGATAAAACCTGAGGGAATAAAAACAAAACTGCTTTTGCTCTAGCCAGGTTAATTTTAAATGACTGCACTGCACATGTAACCACAAGCTTCCTTCTTCTTCCACAGTGTGGTTGATCGCTTAACTTCTCTGCCTGTTCCATGACACCAACACATACTTCTTGTGTCATGGAACAGAGTCATGGCAGAGAAGTTAAGCGATCAACCACATAATGTACATTTTTAAATCCACATTTTTCCACTGTATGATAAATCAAAAATGTTCAGGGCACATTGATGGTGGCATATTGTGGTTTTTTGTCTTTTTCAGTTGAGGTCCCCTGCTCTCTGGCAGGCATCATGGACTGTGTATGGTTGATGGCAGCATACACTGCATTGTCTGATGCTTGACTTTTATCTGCTGTGGGTGCCACAGTTGGCTGGTTCCCATCGGTCATCAGGGAAGGTGGTGTGCCTGCAGTAGTTGAAGAGAAGTGCACGACAGAAATGGAAGAGGTACTCCCCTTGCAGCACTCTGGAAGCGTACGAGTGGACATTTCCTATGACATCAAAACACCAGAACAAGATCAGATAAGCCAATGAAACATTCCCACATGATACCATTATGACTCTTCAACATCAGGAATAGTTCAACATTTTGGGATGTACGTTTATTTTCTTTAATGCCGAGAGATAGATGAGAAGATTGATACTACTTTCATGACTATACACGAAATATGTAGCCAGAGCCAGCAGCTAGTTAGCTTAGCTTAGCATAAAGACTGTAAACGGGTAATCAGCGGCTCTGCCCAAAGATAACAGAATCTGGATAAAAGCCACTTTAACCCTTTAACACTTTCTATCTTGTTTCCTCTTCATCTAACTCTTGGCAAAAGCGCAGATTAGTGTATCTCCCAAAATGAAAACTATTTCTTTTAAGTTAGCAACACTTCAAGACATACTTGCGCCTTTTTGAGGTTGTAGGTCAGTTTTCCTGTGAGGAAGACAAAAGAGGAATTGTTTAGGTGGTAAGGTCTACAAATTGTGTTACAGTAATCTGGGCTGTGAATACATATTAATGTTCTTACGTTTAAAGCCATGAAAACCCAAGAAAGTTAATGCTGTCAATGTGATGATCAGAAGAGCAAAGCTAACAACGATGAGGAAGTAGGGTAGCCAGGACATGTCCTTATCACCATCACCATCAGCACTTGGTGACTCGTCATCTACAAAAGGAGAACCGGATCAATAGTCCTAGATAGTGTTTAGCCTATTAAAATCTATGTAAAATAATCTAAAAAAAAAAGGGTCTTACCTGCACTATAGTCAACATTTTCAACCCCCTGGTATATGTCTATGTGGAATGATGAAGAGTATATTGAATTAACAGTTAAATAAGACATCTTACAGGTACTTGTGGGCAGTGAAGGAGAAATAAACAGCCTACCTGAAACTGAGACATTGATGGTATGACTTATCAGCGAATAGTTGTTTCCTC
This sequence comes from Thunnus maccoyii, assembly GCF_910596095.1. Classification (NCBI taxonomy): domain Eukaryota; kingdom Metazoa; phylum Chordata; class Actinopteri; order Scombriformes; family Scombridae; genus Thunnus; species Thunnus maccoyii. Next base: position 20,753,720 of record NC_056543.1, on the reverse strand, counting down.
TCAAATCACATCTGTACAGGCCATCATCATGAGTGGAAATCCATTTGAAAGTCAAAAAAGATGTCAGTTTCTTAACATCATCGTCGCTCTGTGTTATTTCCACATTCTTCGTATTATTTATCTGTTGACATGTAACTGTGTCGACTTGTTTACACCAGAAGACATTTAGTGATTGTCCACAGTGTTTGACAGTACATCTGACTGTCAGATTTTGTTGTGGGGCAGTTTTCCGTGTCGTGCCTCTCCGGACAACCAGCTTAGTTTCACATGAAGAAGTCGAGTCTGAAATTTAAAAAAAAGAAAAGAAAAAGTATTACACTCAAAACTCAGTAAACTAACACATTCTTAATTGTAATCTTCGTTTTTGTCGAGAGGCTGTTCATCATTTCAGAGATTGATACAATATAACAGAAAACTGTTTCTCAATGTTATAGTTAATGCTGACAAATATATCTAAAATATTAGTTTTTTTCCTGTAATGAAAGAAATTTAATCACATGTTCAGAGTGTAACTATGTTATTTTGAAGTATACATCTTGACTGTTATGTTGAATATATTATTCTAAATACAGTTCATTAACAAGACATGAGTGTATATGTAAAAGAGAATTTAAGAGCGTTAAGACTTACCTGAAGGTTTTCCATAGATGGACACAAATGTAAAACAGCAAAATACCAGCAAAAAGCCGTATGAAAATCTACCCATCAGTCTTGACATGTTCATACCCTGAAACTTCAAAGGTAATTTAAAACTGCAGTAACAATATGTGGCTCATTTCACTTTATGACAACTTCACCACTTCCTGACCTCCCACATATGGTCTCAGACCTTCCTGTACATGTGTGCATTACAGCACAGTTTTCGATTTGTTCACAGATAATAATTCAGTGTATGTGTATTTATGTAATTTAATTGTGGAATGACGGTTATGGAAAACATTTATCCCCTGACATATACTGTACTGGTGGAATTTACTACACAGGCCTTTTGTCATTGTGTTTACCAACAACACTCCTACTTTGTCCTAAAGCGGCTCAGGTGGCCTTTAAGTTCAGCAGGAAGTCGTGGCATCCCGGCTTTCCATCAGACAGAGGCTACATGCAGTCTTGTAAACAGCTAACATCGGTTTTCAGTGTGCTCCAGAGGCCATGTGAATGTTCCCATCGTCTTTATGAAATAATGAGAGGCTTGCTTGCTTCCCTTGTCCAATCTGTGCAAACATTTGCAGCTCCCGTAGATGAAGAAACAGCCCAAAATCTGTAAGGACAAACAGCTACTGTGGTGTGAATAAACACAAATCTATTTATAAAAAACTAAATATATGTCTCTTCATATACCTCATAAGAGGTGTGAAAGATGTGTTGCCTTGACACTGCACACAGTAAGAGTGGTTGGTTTTTTTATTATTTGTTTCTTTTCTTTTAATATAACCAGCAGATGGTGTAAGTTGACAATTATGAATATAATTGCCTAGTGGTATGTGAATCGCTGTTACAACAGCACCCTCCAGTGTAAACAAAATAGTACTTTAATCTACTGCATGTGAAATTATGTTTGTGTTTAGATAGAATTCATGTAGAAATGTAGAGTTTTTTGTTTTTTGTATGTTTGTTTTTTAATCTATCCAATCTTAAACATCTTATATTTGATCAACACTTTGAATACAGTGGATCATCCTCATGGTCAGTTGCTTCTTTGAGACCTTCCCAAACTGATTTTTACCATTGTTCCTATTACAGGAATATGTCTGGATGATCATTATATCTGTAAAGTTTTATTTCTACTTGAGACAGAGATGTGGTTTGTGAAGTTAAATAGACTTTCCACTGAATGCGAAAAAAGGTCAGTAACTTCCTCATATTCCTCATCAAGAAAATTTGCACAATCATGCAAATGAGACAATGCAGCAACAAGAACAAATGTTACGGGTCAGCTCACCAATATACGCTTTACTGACCACTTGGAGCAATCTATAGCAATGCAAATAGTTTACTTGTTAATGTTTTTCAGACAGCTGCTGCTAAGACTCTTGCCACCCATTAATACAGACAGGATTAATAAAATGTTATTTTACAAGGCTCAAAATTCAAAAATTACATTTGAAAAGCTCAATAGCAATGTATCTTTCCTGAAGCAAAGTCTTGGCAACTCAGAAATATCTACAGACTTCACTGTTAAAAGTTTTCATTTGGACAATTTCTTCAGTACAAATCGCTGTTTGTTGTGTTTTGGGTGATTCAGGTGAACTGACCCTTTGATGTATTTGGGATTTTTCTTTGGTGAATGCATACGTGTGTGTATGCAGGCATGCATGCATGAGTATGCGTGTGGTGTTAGAAACCATGGTGAACCAGAAATCAATATTAGCACACATAGCCCATTGTATGGTTCCCCCCCCTTCCTCTCTCGCTCTCGCTCTCTCTCTCTCTCTCTCTCTCTCTCTCTCTCTATCTCTGTCTGTTGTCTCGCTCTTCCAGCTTTCTCTTTATTGTGGCCTGTATGCAGTCACATACAGCAGCAGCGAGATCAGAGAGATCAGTGTCTACTACAGGGTTAGAGTTGCTCTTCAGCAACCGAGCACTGCTACCTGCCACCTGTGTGACATATAGTCTGAACATCCAGAACCTGCCAGCACATCATGGGAAACTGTACTTCAGGGTGAGTAATCATCCATACATGCACATTGTAGAGAGTAAACTTACATGTGGTAATTCAATTATAAAGAAAGCTTCATTAAAACTACTACTTGAGGGTTTTATTAGAAGAACTGAAGACAATCAAATAACAATATAGGAAAGCTGAAAGCACTTTATGTTTTAAATGAAACGATATTGTATTTTGACTGTTTGGCAAGCAGCTTCTGCATTTTGTCTCAGCGAGGAAACACTGGCTACTGGATAAGATTAGACCGCTTCAGCTAGTGTGTTTGTCAACAACAAGAAAACATGAAGAATTTCACTCAACAGCTTTGCAATTTGTACGACAGTATGTATTTGTTACAACGTGAGCTGAGATCTTGACCTAAAAGCATGTTAAGTTCTAGGTCCTGTGCAATTAGTCGCTGACAGACAGTTGGTCACAGACAGATGTGGTTGTGCGCATATGTAGAGTTTCCTGTTGCAGCATGAGCTGTCATCTGTTAAGCTGTCAAGGAAACACTGCTGTTGGGTAAAACCTACACTTCTGAAAAGCTGTTGCACATCCTATTTATATTATTTTTTATCACAATTTATGATGTGAAAGGCACAATGATAAGATTTTCAGTCTTTTAAACATATTTATTCCACACCCATGGGTTTTATTTCTGTTTGAAAGAACAGATAAATGCTATGTTGATCTGAATGACTGTGTCCTCGATGTGATCTAATGATTTTCCATTTGTTTTATTGTCAGGACAAAGAAGAAAAGGAAAGGTAACACTACATTTATAATACTATTTAGTATATAAACACTATATACAGCACAGTATTTTATGTGTTTACATTCTCTGTTTCAGGGGATTCTGCAGATGATAAAAGCGGCACAGAAAATAAGGTAGTCCTGCCCATGTTACATCAATGTTAAGTTCATTGTTGTTGAGCATAAATCTTCATCGTTATCAGTGCCATGGGTGTGTTGGTGAGCTTTTATGATAGCACCGTCAGAGGTGCTGCCTTGATAGATTTGCATATTATGTGAACATTAGAGTGAGGCCTCTGTTGTAGCTAAATAAAACTGTAGGGCTGTTTCATCTGCAAAAAGTCATACCCACTAACCACATCACAAAATGTGATGCTTGCAAAAGCACTGTATGAAAATGTAGAGTAAATGAAATGTAACAGAGGTATTACCAGCTCACTCTGTGTTATCTCATGACAGCCTAATGAGGACGTTACATACGCCTCTATTGACCACAGCAGTATCCAAGGATCAAGAAGAACCAGAGAAACCACTGACGATGAATGTGACTACGCCATAGTTAATATCCCAGCTGAACCTGTATCCGAGTGCTCATCTAAAGAAGAATGTTCAGACGATTATGTACTTATGGGGTGAACAGAAACAAGAGGAAAAGTTCATCTGAGCTACATTGTAAGATGCAGGACTGGTAGATAATATCACAAACAAGAGAAAGCGTCTAATATATTGTAATGGTGTGCAAGAAATGTCTAGTTGAACTGCCAATCAAAGCTTGATCTTCAATTAGGAAAATCTGACAAAATGAAAAACAGAAACATCCACAAACAACAGCAGCTGGTTGTGGTAATCCAGCCCAGAGCCGTTTCTCTCTGCTTCTGAGATGACCTCAAGCCTGAACACAACTGTGATGTTCCTTCCTGAAGAGGGCAAACTTGCACCGTTATTGACGTCTTTGCAGAAGAAACTCAACCTCAGGAGATTCTGGAGTTTTTAAGCCTGATGTGCCTGGATTCCTGAAATGTCATGACATTAGCAACAATCTGGAAGTAAAGGCAACTCACCCTGGTGTTGTACCTGAATATTTTTTTCCACTCAAGAGGGTTAATCAGTTCTACAGATCTTCAAGAACAGCAACCGTTTCCAAAACAGGAAATGCAGTAGCTTCTGACGTACCACTGCTGGTTACACCATGCCACCATAAAGCTACTGTATGTCAAATTTGTATGTGATTATACCACCTTTTAAATTATTATTACAAAACCTTTTATTGTGGTCAGCGTGTTTGCTCCTCAGAACTATTGCACACCACCCAAACATACTACAAATAGATATTTAAGACCCCACAACCTGAATGATTCAGAATCTTGGGTGTATTCAGTGACCTGAATGACTCAGGGGTCTTTCAGTATTTAATGTGTTGCTTTCAGTTTTCGGGGGGTGCTGACATGCCTTGCTGTCTGTGACAGTGTATCTGTTAATACTTCCACCAGCAGTCACCAGAGTCAGAAAAGCTCAACTTAGAAATGGAACGTTTTAGCCGTCTAGACTGGCCTAAATTAATGTTGTTTACATGCTCACATACTGTTCACATAATAAATGTGTGCGCAATTTGTGCCACTGCCACATTATCCATTTCATGATAAAGAATGTAATTTTTATATAATTTGTGTCCACAACACATGTTGTAATCAGCATTTTTAGAGTTTGTGCTCATTTTGCAATGTAGTGCTCCTGAGAACTACTGCACACCACTCAATATACTAGATAGATATTTAAGGCTAAAGAATTTATATTTTTTATGTTTTGTATATATGTTTGCAAGGCCTGTATCTAACTGTGAGATTATTTATATGTTTGGTTAGGTGGTAGAGTAATAGTAGTAGTACTGAGAGTTGCCTTTGTTTCATTGTGGGAATTTTGATCTTTTTTATTGATTAAAAGTCTGACAAGTGCCGCTTTTGTTGATTATTCTGTTGTATTAATCAACTGCATTTCTAAAAAAATATTTGAAAGAAGTCATGGTAATAATCTCTTCAATTTAAGGTCAAACTTTTAATAAGGTTCTTTGCTACAAGTGAAAAACTAAGAATCTGTATGTGTAAGTGTGTCGAGTTCTGTGGACAGAAATACATAAAAAACAAAACAGCTTCCCCTTTTTATATGTACAACTAAATAATCAGGGTGAAGGGACGATAAGTCATAGTTGCTGCAGCCTCTGATTTAATAGCAGAATTCAAAGGGAAGTCTGCACCCTGGCTGTGCACTAGGCAATAACACTTTATAATAAGAGTACAAATAATATACTCAGAAAATAAGTCATGATGATTTCAAGCATGAATTGATACAGGATGTATCATTAATTCATGTTGCTCTCCATTAAGACATGATCAAGTTACTATGATTATCACATTATCACAGTCACTTCATACATTAATTATAAGTTTTTATACCCACAGTTACTGTGAGTATAAGATTAAAGCATGATACAACCCTATCATGTACAATACATCCATCTAGTGTTGCTGGCTTGTAAACATGGCATAAAGAACATTGGCTCATGCAGCAACATATAGATGTTTGCGTCTGACTACCAGTTTGATAAAAGAAAAATGCAGCTTCATAGAGGCTGATCAAATGCATGAGTATAAAATGCTCTTTACTATAACTGGAATTCAGCTAATTTGGTGGCATATCGATGTCAGCATTCATTAATTGACTATCTATTAAATGTTAACTAATCACATAAAGTGTGCAATTCAGTTATTCATGCATGAAATCATCATAGCTTATGCATTAGCTAGGTGTTACTTAAGTGTGAGTTGTACCCTTATAAAGTATTACTCACAAGGCTTCTAAGTATCAGCTTCCCATAACTCAAATATCCATCATTAACTGCTATTGAATATAATGTTACAGTAGTAAATACTGGAGGCACCTAGTCAGTGCTACATTTATGTACTTATTATTAGCTATTATTCAGACAGCTTCACTTGAACATGACATGATCGCTCTGATGTAAGATTGTGTTATGATCTACACCACTAGATGGCAGAAAAGTCCCTTTTTCCAGTTTGAATTTCCTATATCACTGATCAGTTTCTTCAGAAATTGGTTTACAGTCATTGTGAGAGTAGTGAACCGAATTTGGAAACTCACCATTTATTTAGATTATCATCCTGTGCTGGCAATCATCAATCATGTGACAAAAGGTGGATGTTAAACCGAGCATCTGTCGCCATTTTGATGAATGTCCACTAAGAATGAACAAGTCACATTGATCTAATCCCAAATGTAACCTTTTTAAATAGTAACTGCAGTGAAAAACAAAACCACACACTGGTTTTCACACTTGTATCATATCATTGGGTATGACTACACCCTGCACATACCTATGTACTATTTTTAGTGTTCTTATTAATTTTGTGTAACCTACTTAAAACAACATGAGTGTGTGGTTTGTTTTTTACAGTTGAGGTAAGATGTATTTTTAATACATGTAATTACATAATTAGACAAACAATTCAAAAGTCTATCATAAAAACATACTGACACGTCCATATGAACATTGAGAGGGTTATATGATTGAACCTATCTTTACGTAATACTTTACATAATATTAACTTCATCGAGATCGATGCAGCTTCTATTTACAGTTCATCAATAAATATGTGTAATCATATATAATTGCAGTACACGTATTTTATCAGCATCATCAAAAATCCATAGGTCTGTAGTCTTGGCACGCTGCCGCTGCGTACAGCTGAAGACGGCATTCATTCCCATTGAGCAGTTCATTGCATGTGTAGTTATTGTTAATGTTCTACGTAAAGGCCCACACAGCGAGTAGTGGGCTGCATGTACTGTGCATGTGGGCCAGTGTGTGACATTAGGTACATCCCCCGTTCCATCAGTCAAGTTTATCAGGACAGAATTCAACTGTGAGGCTCCCTCTCTTGTCGGAAAATCTTTCATCTCACTCTCCTCTCTGGTTACTATTTCACCATTTCTCAGTTTCACAGCCTTCAGTTTCTCACAGAGAGCCATGTGCATTATGTGTGTGTGTGCGCACGTGTGTGTGTGTGTGTGAGTGAGTGTGTGTGCGTGTGAATGTGATGCATGTGCAGGATTTTTATGAGTTATAGATAGAGTTGACACGTTGAACATAGCTGGCGTATGGCTCCACTTCCTCCACATCCTCTGCCGTCTGACAAATGCAGAGAGGTGTCATGAACAAAACCCAACAACGTGCAGTAAAAACACATAGAACTCAAAAATGCTGAGTATGTTACAGAAAGATTACCTACCGGCAGAGGTTTGGATGGTGATGTGTCTGCCTGCTTGCTACACCTGGAAAAGGGAAAGATACACAAACCAGCTAAATTACTTAGCAAAAAAGCTCACAATTAGTTCATCTAATCAGTTATTTATCAAGTGAATATTCTCACCTCAGTATTGTTAGTTTCTTTTGTGCCAAGAATAAGATTCCAGCCAAAACTGCAATGCTTATTACAACCGTGAGGATGCATATCAAAGTAAAATGAGAATCTGCCGCAAGAGAAGAAACAGTAAAGGGTTGTCAGCAATCCACTGGACATTAACACTACACGTGACATCTATTCATGAACTTATTAATACCACTATAACTAAAAAACACCTTGTCAGAAACGTAAACAAATATAAAAAGCTAAACTTATTTCTTCTGTACTAAAAAACTAAGCTTAAACATTTACCCTTGTGCTCCCCAGGCTGACCTTTTGTGAATTTTGGTACCAAAGTTTTCTCCCCTTCCCAGGATTGATGTCTGATTGTGCAGCTCAGGTTTTTTGGATCCATGTTTTCAGGGAGTTCCAGGCGGCTTTCTACTATAAAGAATCCATCTGAGCCAAGCCAGGTTTTTGAAGATGATGAATTTTCTAGATGGCTCCAGCTAATGTTGGCAGCAGGTTTTCCACTTTCAGCTTTGCACACAGCAACCGTCTTATTGCCCTTCCGCTCTAACCAGGCTGATATACTGGGAGGAGCTGAGCCAGGGAAGACAAAACAGGAGAAATTACACTTGCTGAGTGGTTTTGGTTTGCTGTATTAAAACACAATTTAAATCACACAAAAAACCCTAGCCATGCTTATACAATTGTTTTAATTTTGCTTGCCCAGGCTTACTTTTTCACTATTTCTTACATTCAGTATAAAATAGTTCCAGATATAACAGGGGCATTGTGTTGTAAAAGGCATATTGATGTTGGGTTATTCAAATGTCTCTTTTGAGCACTTTGAGTGTCAAAAATAAAACAATTTTATCCTCCATTTTGTTTGCAACAGAAGGCTAAGCAGCAGATATTTCAAAATCTAGGCAAGTAAAACGAATACTATTCTACCCTTTAACAAGTTACCCTTCTCAATTAGATGGTTCTTGCCAGTCATCTGTCCCAGTGAGGAGAAAAATAAAGTCCTACCTATGATATCCACGTTGATCATATGAGCATCAGCTCCTCCTGTGTAAACCGTCTCGCACTGGTAGGTTCCCACATCATCATTTGAGAAGTTTGGGATGTGCAGGTATATAGTGGGTGTGTTTTCGAGAGACTTGCCATCATTGCAGGAGTCTTCACTTTGGCCATCATTACTGTGGGCAATTCTGCAGTCTTTATATTTCAATTCTATTTTCCACAATACAAACATTATCTCACTCCTCGATTCATTGCTGCATGTCAGGTTAACATCGCTCCCCAGATTGAAAGATGCATTTCTGACAACTGAAAAAAAGGCAAGGATAGTTATATTATTTTTGGGTATAACGGTGTAATGACTGTGCTGATTTCATGGTTTGGTTTTATTCTGTCATAAAATACAAATTCCACAGGTCCTAATATACACAAAAACATGAAAAACCAGAAGCAAATGGATCCAATCCTTCATGGGACACTGACATTCGAAGACAAAAACAGGCATTAAACTCAGGTATGACAGTTTACAAATAAATCATATAGTTTGTCATTGTTCAGTACCGACAGTAAAACTGGAAATATGTTATGAAACTTTGTCCCATGAAGAAACCTTCCTATTATTCCAAAGTGATAAAATGTCATTCAAAATGAAGTCAAACCCACCAGCTGTAAACTTTCAAAATAAAGTTATTTTAAGAACAATGAGGCAAGGCTAACAACACCCAAATGTGTATTTTAAGAGATACTGAACAATTGTAATTTTTTTTTTTCAAATTGAACAAGCATTGGACAACACTCGGTATCCTCTTTATATTTTATACTAATAGTACAAAATAAACAAAAAATAATAACTGAATCTTTCCTCTTCAGGCATAAAGTTTCAAAGCTATTTTTTTTTACATGATTTCACTTGATTTAAACTGAAAACAGATCTTAATGTTTGAAATAAGAATGAATAGAAAGGAAAAGGCGGATAAAAATGCATACTGTCATGTTCAACTTCCAACATTTTACTCATAGTATAAAGTAAACAGAGAGAAAATGGTTAAAATGATTTTACCATAAACTTTAGGAGCAGATGAAGAAGTGTTCATCAAAGTGCTTTGAGGAGATCCTGAGAAAGATGGAAGTGGTTAGTAAAATAATGTGATAATGTGTGTTTTTTTAGCAAGGAAGCAGCAGTGATTCACCCTGAAGAGTTCAATCATCAGAGCAACAATCAGTGTGGTTTATTCTTTATTAGTTATTTAGTTGAGTTAGTTAGTTAGTTCGTTGATTAATTGAGGTGTGAGGCAATGCAATTACACGTGGTCTCACTTGACCAATTTACTGCAGCAAAAAATAAAGAATCACAGACAGCTATGAAGAAAAAGAAACCTGTGCAGTTTCTTTAGCCAGCATTTAAAAAACTCATGACACTTGTTATTTCAAAGAAATGAATTGGAAAATTCAAGGTTCATTGACTGACGGTGGCGTGTTATGGGGGTCTGAGACCTGTTTACTTCTGACAGGTAAAATGCCATGTTTGTGGTGGTGTATTAAAACCTCAAATCTCAAATATAATTGTCTTTTCCACCTCTTAGAAGCCCCACAATGGAGAAAAACTGCATCACAGTGTTACCCTGATGTGGAATCATGATTTCCTGTGCATAAGTGGCAGCATGCTCATTCAGAAAATATGGGGCAACATTTTTTTATACATGTTATGGAACATTTTTCTCCCTTGTCAGCTTCTATATTACCCCACCTCCATGCAGGTTCTTTCCACACTGAGTCATACCAAGACAATGTAAGAGAAATCTCAAAGCGGCTGAACACTTGAACTTGCAGTCTCAAGATATCACCAATATGTCCCAGATTACACAGTGATAAAATATATTACTTCGAGTTACCCTGCATGTTAACAACAATATATTCACACTACATATTTACATACAATATAAAGTACCATAAATGACACGTTCATGCTGAATTTGCATTTACGTCTGTATTGCTTTGTATCTAAAAGCTATATTTTGTATATCAAAGGTGTATCTTCTTAAGGCTAAAACAATATTTAGTGAAACCACATGCGAAAGAAATAGATCAGTGTTCAAACCTGTGTCCAGACTCCATGTTTCATACACCGAGAGGATGAATACAGCAAAAACCCACATCATTCCCCTCATCTCCAGTTGTCCTGAGGTTCCTTTTTCAACTTGCTGCCACAGTTAGACCAACATCCAGTCAAGTCTCCTCCTAAATCCTCAGTCCTGAGCGCTGTCTACAGTAACATCAGTCTCTATGTTGCATCGTATTGCCTGTGCTCTTGTGTCATTTAGCTAAATTATACAATTTCAGTCAGAGTTAGAGTAAAGCAGGTTCTTAACTCCATCCAGACAAACTGTGAATAGGCTACTTGACACTCCCCCATGTTACAGACTTATAAAGGATGTGTGACTAACAAATCCCTCCCTCCTTCTTTCTCTTCCTCCTCTCCAAACCGCTTTCCACCGAAACATCTGCCTTTTTTTTCTCCGACACAGAGCTGACATCTGATAAATTCAGATGCCAGTTTCCTTTCTTGCAAGTCACATGATCATCCACACAGCATAGAGGCAAACAGTGCAGACTGAAAGGCAGGAAACAGTTCTCAAAAGTGTCATCCCTTTATTGACACACAATACAGAGAATTCAAACTCGAAAACATAACAGGAAAATACAGCGGGTCAACCACAAACCCGCATAAAAATGACACTTATGAACATAAACCACCATGATCTGAACAGATACATTACGAACACTAACAAAACATAACGTTTGCATCCCGGAACAGTTATAACACAGCAAACTTAACAAACTACTCAGTCCAGCACTAGGCATGTTGGGAAATGAGGGCCGTCACTACAGTATGTAGAAACACTCCAAGAAAGGTAAAGCAGGTATAAACTGTGTAAACAATAAAGTTATGCTTTCGGCAGGACGATATCGTGCCTAAACCAAACCTAAACTGCTGAAAGATAAATATGTTGTGACAGTGCTATAGGGTTAGGTTTAAGAACAAAAACCATCTTTCTTCAAGCTTCACAAGATGAAGCCTCTTCCCTGTTTTGATTCTGACTGAGGAAGTTGTGGAAATTGTATCTTTTTCTGCTGCTTGGATGCAAGCAGCAACAGACTGGGTCCAAAGGGACAAAGGGAGGTACAACCACATTACATTATGTCCAGTCCTTCCACTCACCTGATTTCATGCTTGTGTTATCTTATGTGATTCGTTTTTCTGTTTTATCTGGAGTCAGCCAAGCAAAAGTACACCCCTCGCACTTATCTTATCTAACCTAAATAATGGAATGGGGATGCCAAATCAGCCTCCCATCAATCCCTCCACATAACTGCCTTATTTTAATGCTAATAAAATAACTACAGTATTGACCACTTTGTATGGAGGGTTTGAAAGGCCAAAACTAAATAATAGATAAATGCTAATAAATACATAAATAATTATGCTTAAATAAACAAATACATATATAATTATATAATTTAATTCTTAATTGTCAACATAAATAAATAAATCACAAATTAAATGAGACCTTAAATATATAAATGTTAAATTTGTGTATTTATATGTATCTATATCTATCTATCTATCTATCTATCTATCTATCTATGCATTTGTATATTCATTTATTCATTCATATCACATTTATTTATCTATTTATAATTTTATTTATTTACTTATATATACTTTTGTTTATCCATAGTGTAAGTTGCTGCAGCGAAATAAAGACAACTTCATCCATCAAAAGTCAGGGGCGGACTCTGCCCTTCAGTTGGTTGTTGAACTTGAATCTACTGCTTTTGCCTAATTCAAGATGGTAGCACCCAGTGCAGATTGTAATGGAATCTTGTGTGCCACAGTGGTAGATATGTTGACTGTAACTGAACAGACGGAGCCAAATGCCAATTCCTATGCATTTTTTAGATCAGACTGAGGACTTCGCTGAATGAATTGGAATGATATTGGCCCTGACTTACACAGAAATTAATGAAGCTGTATTCATGATCCCAGATCCTGCTGGGTCTGTAACACTGTTCATTCACCAACACTATGGATAAATAAAAGTATATGTAAATAAATAAATAAAATCATAAATAGATAAATAAATGCATGAATAAATGAATACGTAAATAAATTAATATATGAATGAATAAATGAATATACAAATGTGTAAATATGTAAATGAATAAATAAATAAATACATTTAACATTTAATTTCTGAGTTATTTATGTATGGTGACAATTATGAATTAAATTACATAATTATTTATTTACTAATTTATTTAAGCATTTAATTATAATTATTTATGTATTTATATATTTAGTTTCAGCCCTTAAAACTCTCCATAACTGTGAGGAAAAGACTGCAACAGGCACTTTTCACAGAAGACGTTTTGACATTTTGATCAAATTAATCACGCATGAATTCAGTTAAGTTCAGTTTCAGGGTCCTGGTATTGTGCATGCCAGCTCACTGTCACACTGTCATGACTTACTTGGGGACTTGATCTTGAACAGACCCACCGATAGTGTTATTAGTAACACCTGTCCTTTTCTTACTATGACAGGTCAACATTTCCACTGTGAAAAAAGTCTATGGTACAGATGTTGAAAATATATCAGATTTTACTCTTGAACTGACTCAATTACCTACTAGTCTACTGATTCATGAGCAGGCTTTCAAATGTTGGTGAGGCACAATGTGAGGGAAATTATGGTTAAAAATGTTTAGTGACAGTCATAGAAACCATGTCTGAACTGTATGTTCCTGTCTTAAAGAGAAACAGAGAACATCTGTTCATGCTTTCATGTTCTGGTTATATATTTTAATTACAGCCATTATGACTAGATATTATAATTATCTATTTAATTTTGTTTTTCTATTTAATTTCATTTTTCTCTTTGTTTACTTGTTGTAGCCATTCACCTATCTCTGTAGATATTCTGATTTAACACAATTACATTGTATGTGCGTATGTAAGTATGAGTGTGTGTATTATCATGTATTACATTTCTGTGTGGATGTATGTGGGTGTGTATAGGTGTATCTAGATTTGCCGCCAGGGAGAGCATTTGGCCATATTACATGACCCCCAGATACATGAGTGTACATGCATGTATGTCTGTAAATGCTATATGTTGTATATGTTATGTCACAATTTAAAAAAAAAAAAAAAGAAGAAAGTGTGATAATACTGTATTGAGAAATTGTTATTTTCCTCACTGAAGTCAGGTGAAAGAGGTGAATTACCATGACAACTTGGGGGCTCATCTGGGATACCAATCTCATTCCTTCCTTCATCTATTTCCAAACACGTTAAATCTGCATGCAGCTGATCAGGGGACTACAAGTCATCCAAGATCTAGAAAGTCTACCTCCCCCGAGGAAGGCTCATAAATGACTCCCAGGGCGAGAAGAGATTGCCTGCGAGGATTATAGATAACATTTTGAATGACACAGCATCTGAAATTAAATGAGGATACAGTAGTGAAGACCACACAAGACGTGTGAGAGGTAAAGACTTTCCATTAGGGGTTATGACCTGTTGAGTGATTAAGAACCCGAACTGAAATCAAAGGTTGAGGTCACTTGGGTCTTGCACAGTAAATTGGTTAAAGATTAAAGTAAAGAAGTTCCTAAGTTATCAGGAAATGCAAAAATGAGTGATAAACATGGTCCAGAGACTTGTTGGCGGTTACAGTTGTTTATTAAACACTCTGGGTTCCATGAAAACAGCAGTTTCGGTTTGAGTCGAATTGAGAAATTACAAAAACTTGAAAAATATGACTGTAAAAAAGGGAAAAAGAAAGCGAGGGTGGATTGGAAAGCATTTTTTCTGTGGAAAAATTAGGCAGAATATAGAGACAGACAACAAAAACAAGAAAAACAGCATAAAACAAAAATAAAAAAGGGGGAGGAATGGTGTTCAGTAATCAATGTCCCCATTGTCAACGCCAGAATCCAGGTACACTTCTAGACCAGTCATCACAACCAGTGACAAGCCAACCAGACACGCGTCCGGGCCCGTGTGACGGGGTTCGAGATGACCTGGACTAGATACCGATGCGAGAGTCTTCAGCCAGTTCTTCAGCCCTCATCACCACCTCCTTCATATTTTATGGGAACAAACCAAGAATTATCATCATTATTATTATTTGAACTTTCCCCATCTCACTCATCACATCGTGCATGCCACATGTATGTGATGAGGAAGCAAGCTGTGTTCACTTAACCTCCAAATTAAATGACAAAATACGTTGTTGGTCCATGCACTGCAGAAGGACACATCAATGTAAAAACCTATCCTGAATACAAATGAAAAGTCAATCCCATCTGGCAATACTATATACACCACTATCTTAATACAGTCTAACAAAACCTTTTTTCTTGAAACTTATAATGTCCACTTTTTGTTCAAACAGTTTACTGAGGTGTTGATTTAACTTTATAGACATTTTGAAGAGTGTGGATTGTGGTGCTGTTCAATTGTGTTGTAATGTCGCGCTGTGCTGTTATTCAATTGTGTCTCTAATATTTAGTCTACCCTCACTGTAGACATGTGGGTGTACAAAAAGATTTTTTTTAAAAACACTCTCAGTATGACAGTACAATTCAAATCTAATATCACTGTAAAGTTGAATCAAGGCATCTCTAAAAGAGACCACATTGCTTTTAAGAAGGTTTTAACTGATAAGCCAGTCAATAATTGTTTAGGCATTATAGATTTCGGAGAAGTCTTTCATGCTGAGTAAGAGTATTTTGACACAAGTGTTGTTTTTTTTGTGGTCTATATCTGCTGGTGAAAGAACATCTCGCTGTCTAGGGGTTAAAGATGCAGAGTTGCTTACATGAGCTGTTGCTGATGTGTTCATGTGGGGGCAGGCGTTATTACTGACTCAATTTGCAGATCAGAGATTAACTGACAAGAACACACTTGGTAAGCTATCTTGTGTATGTGGTTATGATCTGCAAGCTCTATTTGGAGTTTGTGGTTTGCGAGTACATCGTGCAATGAGACATCTTGATATTAACTGTTCCATATAAGATAAGATTGGGCGGATGAATGAGAAAAACTCAGCTTTTCCTTCACAGTGTTGCACTCTCACTCTGCCTATGTATGCCACAGAAAGAAAAACTGTGAAAACAATGCAGACACACATTAATAGAAGGAAGTATTATCTGCAGTAATCTAGACAATAAGTGACAAGGCATTGTCACCATTGTCCAAGCTGTTGCTGTGAAAGCAAAGAGATCCACTTATAATCTCTTCTCTTTTTTCTGAGATCTAATATTAGACAGTGTTTATTTAACATATAGGCAGCAGAAGTTCAGCTGACTGTGAGTTGGCACACTTGGCATAAAGGAACTAGGTTTTCCACAACATTGCAAAAACTTCCAGCTGTGAAGTAATGCTACTTTGGTCAGTTGTGTTCCTCATACGCAAAAAATGTTTTAAAAAAAAGTTGATAAAGCAGAGTTTAGGGAAGAGAAAGAAAATATTTGCTATGACACATTTGTGAGTGTGTGTGTGTCTGTCTTTGCACTGTTTCCCTTTGATAACACTGACTTCCTGTTGATGTCAAAATCAACCTTTTTGACAACCCTAAAATATGTTCTGAAGGGTATAGAGTATGCCATGTAAAAGTAAATGATAGGCAAAAAATGTTTGTATCTGTGGAGTAATAATTTTAAGCTTTCCTCAGGTAAAAAGTGAAGATTTGTGGGAATAAATTAAATAAATGTTAGAGTATAAGTAGAATATAAGGAGAAGAAATCAAGTGCTCTGCCACTTCATTAAACTCCAAAATCTTTTCAGCCTACATACTTCAGAATTTGTATGTAGTTGATGAATTTGGGGTACTAAAAAGATGTTTTCCTACTGTAAGATGAACATTGTGGCTACACAGATATACATATGTATATACTTCATTTATATACTGTCCATATATACTTTATTAGGATTACCTGTGCAATCGAATACAATCCAATACAACAGCTCTGCCATAAATTCTACTTTTACAAAGCTTGTTTGTTTACATTTTCAGTTTTTGCCGACATTGTCAGAAAGGTGATAATTCTACTTTAAGTTTATTTAGAGGTTGTAGTGGATGGTGGTGGTGTACTGGAATGCGTTCCTAGTATTTTGGCTCTGTCATGTATGTTAATGGGGTGGACAAAATATTAGGAACACTTTTAGGAACAACATAATACACCCCAGCACAGGTACAGTAAGCTGCATAAAAGTAGAATTTATAATTTATATTAGAGCTGTTGTATTGGATTTCATTAAATTGAATATTTTCCTAATAAAGTGCTAATGTAGTACATATACATACATACACACACACACACATATATATATATATATATTATATATACACATATACACACCTTGACTCAGAGCATGCGACAGGGTCATGGGTGCCCAAGGCTCATTTGATGCACATGGGAAGTGAAGGCTAGCCTATCTGCTCTGATCCCTCAGAAGGGCTAAAGTAGTACAAATTACCGAAAAAGTTAATGCTGGCTTTGATAGACGGGTGTCAGAACACACAGTGCATCGCAGCTTGCTGTGTATGGGGCTACATAGCTGCAGATCGGTCAGAGTGCCCATGCCGACCACTGTCCGCTGCCTAAAGCATCTACAATGGGCTCATGAGCGTGAGAACTGAACCATGGAGCAATGGAAGAAGGTGACCTGGTCTGATGAATCACATTTTCTTTTAAATCATGTGGACAGTGCGTGTGCATCGTTTACCTGGGGATTTACCTGATGCTCTGAGCAATGTTCTGCTGGGAAACCTTGGGTGCTGGCATTCATGTGAATGTTACTTTGACATGTACCACCTACCTAAACATTGCAAACCAAGTACACCCCTTCACGGCAACTGTATTCCCTGCAAAAAATGTTCAGTAATGGTTTCAGGAACATGACAAAGAGTTCAAGGTGTTGCCTTGGCCTCCCAAATTCCCCAGATCTCAATCCGATCTAGCATCTGTGTGAAGTGACTTAAAGGATCTGCTGCTAACATCTTGGTGCCAGATGCCAGAGGACACCTTCAGAGGTCTTTTGGAGTCCATGAATCGACAGGGTCAGAGCTGTTTGGTGGCTACGCAATACATATATATATATATATATATATATATATGCACACACACACACACACACACACACACACACACACACATACGTATACATACAGCGTGCGAACTATGCCATGGCTCAGGGGAGCTCACTTCTTTTTGATTGGGGGGGGGGGGGGGGGGGGATTTTGGGTAAATTTGCAAGTAAGCTTCATCGGTTTCCTTTTGACTACAAAACAGAGGAATGAGTAATGGCGATTTGGAGAAATGCAGAGTAATGCGTATACTAAGTGGGACTAAGAAAATTTGTTTTTTTTCCAGTCTTTGAGTTAAAGTGAGTTAAGTTTGTGACATTGCGCCAACATGTTTCAATGGTGATGCCAAGAATAGCATGCATGCTGGTATGTTTAGGAGAGCGAATTAGTGATGAATCACCCTCATGCGTGAATCATACATTAGTAATAGCCCCATTTTATGCATGATCCATGATGATGAAGACACATAAAAATAAAAATGCATGGCTAAAATAGCATGTTGTCAATATTTTGGAAAACCCCCCAAAATTTCTCAAATCATGTTTTCAGAGGAGCTCATGTCTTATTAAGAGGAGCCAAGCCCCCCCTGGCTTCCCTTCTCCTATGTAATACAACAATATTATTTGTTATTATACGTCTGTAATGTTACGATATTTTATGTTCTGACCATTTAGGTTTAATTATCTCGTCTTCGTTTTTGACAAATTCTCTTTATATATTGGTTTTCCATTAGTTTGGTACGGTGAAAGGCTTTAGATACTACGATTCCCATGAGCCTCTGCCACCATTACTGTGGACGTTTCCTCGTTGCAGTTGGGTATAAATTAACGTTAAGTTACCGAAGTGCACTATAGTTGATAAGATTAATATGACTGTGACTATAGGTGTATTAAAGACACTCAGAAGCTCAAAGTGACCTGATTTAAACAGCTGGATTAATGCAGTTTTCACAAATTTTCACTAATTTGTAGTCTCTGCTCGCTGCTACCAGTGCAAGTATCTAAACATGAGGTAGCGGTGTGTGGTGATTGGACGGTTCTTACCGAAATGCTCCTTGGGAATCGTAGTGAACTTCTTTCCTTGCATTTTTAGGCTTATCTCTTTGACTTTTATGAAAGAACCACATATTTTGTAAAGCAGTTGAACATCACTTATGGAGATGGCTGTTCCTTCAAGACTAAGGTGCTCCAGCTGCCAGAATATGATGAGAAAAAGAAGGAAGTAGACGTGCGCAATAAGTCCTCCCCCTTCCAAACAGTCTCCATGGTTACGTATATACATACCACACACGTCATCGATATTGCTGTCTGCGAGAGAAATTAGTCGAAAAAACACTTTGTTTAGTTTAATCAAGAAAATGAGTGTATCTGTCACTCGCACAATTCCTAAGAAAAATGATGCTAATAAAGTTGCCAGACGGCAGCGAGTTTATGACTACTTGTATGGTGAGTAAACAAACGCTACGTTAACGTTAGCTGTCCAGAGCTAACTGTTAACATTTTAAAACTGGCAAGCTCAATTGGTTGACATTAATGAAACTGTTTTGCCACAGATCCAATTCACACACTGTCATCGGAGGTAGACCATGCCAAGTCTAGTCTCAAGGCCTATGCGTCTAAGGACCGAGTAGTAAGATTATTACTTTATTTATCCTTCACCTAAATATTGGTTGTGTTGCTAACGTTTTAAGATCTGTCATCATCACCTAAGGTTAAGCCCTAACTGCTGTAACGGAAATCAAAAGTTACATAACGTTAAGTCGAAGTAAACTTTTACCAGCAACTGTGTAAGTTAACTCTTAAACACTAGATATTATGTTGGGTTAAACTGTATTAAATAGGAAACATGGTTATGTTAGTTACACAGCTGTCTATATCTCTTTGTTAAAACTGTAACAATAAAGTAAAATATAAAAGTAAAAAAAAACCCATTGTTTTTATGTGTTTAAAGTCCCCCTACACTTTTCTTGTTCCTTTACCTGGATGTTTGAGCTTCACCGTGCAGAATGATGTATGTGCAGAGTTTCACACTAGAAGGCTGTTTTTACTGTCATCTGCTGAAAGTGGAAAGTTTCTCTGCTCACTGAAAATCTGATTTTAAGGCCTACGAGCATGATTTGTGACCTCACAAATAGTTTGGAAGCCAATCCTGGTCCCATATTCAATTTACACAAATGTGATGTGGAAACTTGAAGCCTCCAGTACACAAACACTGAGAATGGACTTTACAGTGAAGTAGGAGACATCTTGTGTCCAGCAGAAAAACTTTATAAATCAAAACTATTTGCATATTTATCTAAATTTAATTCATTTCAAGGATTTTAGAAAGATAATTGAACTTTATCAGACACAAATTATCATTCAAAGTAGTGTATTTTATATACAGTAAATCTTAAAACATGTCTGGAGGGGATCTTTAAGAATCTAAAAACTATTTACCAGCCATTTTCTTTCTGAAATAGAGTTGACCCATTATTAAGCTGGCAAATACCTTTTATTAGATAAATCCATAGCAGGTGCAAGTAATTTTGTACCCTGTTAATTAAATCTATTTCACAGGAAATAATTCCACGGCCGCATGACCCATAACCAATATTCTTTGTTACTTGCTAATGTTTATACATGAAAACAAAGAAACTGACTCAATGTAAAGTGCACTCACTGACACTGTTTCTCTCTGCCTTACTCAGAGAAAAGTGCCAGTGTTTGGGTCCATGTTCAGCAACCTGCCCCACCACCCACGGTATACTCTTCAGCTGGACCTTGTAGACCCAGTCCCGGCCTCTATTGATCGTTGCTGGCGAGGCCACATAGAACAGCGCAAAGAGGCACTGCAGCAGTTGGCTGGGTAACACGAACAGAACAGACACACGTTTAATGAACAACAGCAGTTACTGTGTTGTATTAATTCAAGGTTAACACCATTGCTCACTATAAACATAAACTATGTTCCTCGGCATCAGTTTGCGGCTGTGAGTCTTTATTATCTTCTTGACAGGGTTATTCCAAATACTCAGCCGTGGCTGAAAAGGGAGGAGTGTCATGTGACCGGAGCTGACCGCTGGAAATACTTTAAACGGTTTGATGTCCTAGCCTGCACTCTGAATCTGTGATGTAATACAGACATGCTAATTTCACTGTGGAGCAGTTACTGCACCTCTGTGTGATATGATGAGAGTTTACAAAAGATAACTACTATGCTGCCCAGGTTCCTACATCAAATATTGACATAGTCGCTGACGTGATGTTCCATTCTGTTTCTTTTAGCCCCCTAATTCCATTTGCACAGCAGATTCCCCCGGATGTGATTTTTGCTTTTCCCAAGTAAGTTCAACAGGTTCCTCATGTTATTTTATTTTTTGCATTATTTTCCACTTTTATTGTGCCTTTTTGCACATCCTATTGTTTTTTTCTCGTCAGGGAAGACTTTGAATCCACTGGTGGAAAGAATGCTGAGCAACTGCCCACCCACTTCACTGTGGGGGTCCAGACAGACTACAGGGAGAGTGAAACACAAACAGACCCGTACAGCCCTGAGTATGTGGTACAGCCTGGGACGACTCCCTCAGAGCTCCTGACACTGGCAGCTTTGACTTGGGGTACAAAATCCACTGTTGAGATTTTCACCAGTTATAGATTATAATGTATGATTACCTTATTAAAACCACAAATCTCAAGTTTTACTACCAGTCCTATCAGCTGAATACTCTACCAGTTCATTTAGTCTTATAATTAGCTTAGCAGTGCCTGTCCTCATTCCCCTCAGGTCGGGGTCTGCCTGCAGGCCTAGCAGAAGTGGAAATGATAGAGCGGGCACGTGCCAAACAGGTTTGGGAGGCCACCCTTCCTCCGCTGGATGACCTGAGTCAGTTGGACAAAAGGAGGCGTATGATGGAGGAGATGGAGGCCAAAGAGTGGGCTTTCAGAGAAGGAGAAATCCAGAAGTGAGTAGTGCTGCACCTTAATTGCTATTATTTAACTTAATAGCTACTTATGTGTCTGCCACAGTGTGTTTTTTAATACTGCCACTGTGGACGCCAAAGGAAAGGTTAAAATTCTACACATGCTGGCTTTAAAGCAGCTTTAATCAGTATTTTCATATTTACATTGGATGAAACTGTTTAATGTGAAAGGTGTCACTTGTAATGAACCAGCTCAGCTCATTGTTTTGGTTTTCCGGCTGCAACTTTACTGTTCACTCACACCACTCTTATCACTGTCATTTATGCTTTAAAAAAAAAGCTCTGATGAACTAGCTGTATGCCACCCGCCCACCACCAAAAGACAGACATAGATAACGACTAGCTGGTGAACATAGTGGAGCATTTAGATATTTTCCTCACACGCTGGTGGAGAACAAAACAGAGCTAAAAGGAGAGTGAATATTGGACTTACATCGGTAGATGTTTAAATAGGCAACAGGCTAACATGTTCACCATATCAACTCAAAAGAATATGTCAGTGTTGTGTTTATAGCTTGGTTCTGCTGCCCCCAACTGGCCAGAAAATATGCTTTGGGAGCTTTAAGCAGAGTAAGTACATACTGACACATGGGTTTGAACAAAGTTCCTCCACTGTAAAGGCAGTTTCTCTAATCAAAATGCCGCAACTGTACTACTTGGGTCTAATATACGTATAGTATAACCAAGGAGGATATGTAGGGCATACCCAGTTCTTGGCTTATTAATGCATAACCTGCTCTTCTGCTATGGCCTGTGCTCTCGTTGCTGTGGGTGGTGGGCAGGTTGCAAGAGACTCGTCTTGCTGTGCTGACAGACCTGCTGAGGCAGAGAGACGAGGCCCAGAAAGAAGTCACAAACAAGAGACTGAACCAGATATATTCTAAGCTCCAAAAAGACAAGGAGACCAAGCTACACAAGATCCACAATGACTACGTGAGGTGTAAGACAACCGCTGCCTCTGCTCTAACATAATGGTCTGTAATAAATGTGTTATTGAAAGCTTTGTTTCACTCCTTCCCATTTTTATTTTCTATTCCATTGTTTTTCTTTAGCACTGAGAAAACTGGAAGCTAAAAGGAGAAATGAGATGGGGAAGATAGAGCGACTTGGCGTTGTCAAAGACTATACATACTACTCTTCTCAGAAATATGCTCCTCGGACCCGCACGGATACTTTCAGCAACAGGAACACACTCAATAATGAGTTAAAAAGCCACTACTTGGACACATACGAAGGTCTGAATCTACATGCTCTTACACAGATTAAGTGGGTGATTTCCATAATAGCAACTCAGAGACAACAATGTCTCCGTCAGCTTTAAGTTTTTATGCTCCCAGCTGATTGAACAGTCATAGGATCTGAGAGCAGTGTTGATATCTACTTATAATGTGAACTTCAAACCCACATCTTTAGCCTGGCTTTTGATTAGAATGTTTTATGGCCATTATTTAGTTTATTTAACCATTTATTTTATTGTATTCATATTACAACATGTTTTTTATTTTCCTTGTGTGCATTTGTACTGTCTCATTATCAGCCTGTCATCTGTAAAGAACTTTGAATTGCACTGACCTGTATGAAAAGTGCCATACTAATAAATTTGATTGTTTAATTATTTTTTTTTTTTTTTTGGTAACCTTTGACTTTTTTGTTAATCACAGGCTTGCTAGAGCTAGAGGCAGGACTCTCTGCCTCAGTCCGCAAGCCATGGGTGAAAAGCAACAAACCCAAAGTCAACACCATCAAGGATGTAGAGAAGCCCGCTGAGAGAAGAGAGATAGAACTGATGAAGAAATACAGGGTAAAGCAGAAAGAATATGTTCATAAAGCATGCCGCTTAAATTCTAGATACACATGGATTACAACTTTTGGCTCCATAGGCCCTGAGAAAGGAGAATGAGCAACTGACAGAGAAGTCCTCGCGTTTCCTTGTCAAGAAGGAGAAGCCTGTTCCTCGTCCTGCTACTCCCAAAGTGGAGGAGCCACCGGAGGTCAGCTAATGTCTCTGACTAAATGACACAAACCTTGTTCATCCTAAATGTTATCAGGGGTGCTATTTGTTAATTAATTTACATGTCCTTCATTAGGGGGATGAGGAGATCGAGCTTGCATCCATCCATTTGCAGAAACTACTGAGAGGAAGAAGTTTTCAATACGAGGTCTGTTCATGTTTGCGTGTGTGTGTTTATTTAAAAAAGAAAAAGAAATTTGCATTTGTACCAGGTCAGCTACTTAAGCGGCAGCTCCACCGCTGTCAGTGTGTGACTGTGTCTATGAATGAGAGGCTAAAATTGTAAAGCACATTGTCCAGTAAGGTAGAAAAGTGCTATATAAGTGCAGTACATTTACCATTTTAGAGTGTTTACCACAACTATTATGGAGTCACAGTCACCTAATGCTTGATTATCTTGCCTCACTTGTAAGTCGCTTTGGATAAAAGCATCTGTCAAATGACTAAATGTAAATGTCTTTACCTGTATGTCTGTGACTTTTTTATGCCTGGAGTGCTTATAGAAATGTTGTGTTTAAAGTTGTTTGGAGATCTCTATTCTTTTTCTGTTTGTGTTGTAATACAGGTGTTTAACGACAAGGAGAACCATCTGGAGCTCATCCAGGAACTGAGGACCATTCACGCCCTGCAGAGGGAGGAGCAGGAGCTACAGAAAACTAACAAAAATCTTGTAATGACCCTGAAAAAACAGAGAGACAAACATAGACAGAAGGTGAAACACGCACAGACACACATTCACATACAAAATTTTCCTCCAACTCCAAACAGTGTCATTATCCATTATCTCTCCCCTCCCAGACCTCTCAAGAGGAGGCCTCTCAGGCCAGAAAGGTAGATGGAGAGCTTGAGCACCTGTTCGACACCTTGTCCAAGGAGCTGATTCGTCTCCAGGAAGAGCGCAGGATTCACGCCTTTACACTACTGGCTGAGAGAGGCCGTCGCCTCCGTGAGGCTGAGGAGAGTGGAAGGAGACAGGTGGAGGAGCGCAGACGCAGAGAAGAAGATGATATCTTCAAACAAGTACGTCCATGTGCCACATTTTAACGAAAAGTGTACGAAGGAGATTGTTATAAGAATAATATTTGTGTCTGCATGTGGTGTACTTGTTTTAATGCCCAGGATGTATGTGTGTGTGCTTAACACTGTGTCACAGGTGGTGCAGGTACACCAGGAAACTGTGGATTTGTATTTGGAGGACATCATCCTGGGGACCTTGGAGAGGACAGCTGACCAGCAGGCCAGAGAGGAGATCCGCAGGATGGCGAAGGAGGTCAACGACATCGCTTACGCCATGGAGGAAAGGTAATGGACACCTCACACCTCAGCATGGCTACTTATGCTTTGTATTCAGAAATTCAAACCAATGGTCAATAAACAAAATTAATTTGTATGCATATGTGTGTGTGTGTAGTCGGAACAATCTTCAGTCGGAGGAGATTGTGTCAGAGTTAGTGTACAGTTTCCTCATCCCAGAAGTTGAGAAGATCAGTGTCAGGCAAAGAGGTTTGGGAGATTTTTCTGCTTCCACTGTATTCACACATGATTATCTTATAAAATACAACTGCACTATCTTTACTGTTTACTAATTTCAAGTGTTATAAGAAGACAGTATTTGCAACAACAATAAAAAACATATGAAAAGGCAAAAAATGTCCCTTTCTAAATAAAAACAAAAAAAATACAGTTGAATGTTAAAGTTGTGATTTCTCTTTCTCCCAGTGCACCAGAGGCAGCACAGACACTTGCGGGCAGCTCATAGTATCATTCAGGGGACAGCAGAGCCACCTAGGAACCTTCCTAGTACACCGGGGGCCTCTCAGTCGACCTGTCCCTCTGAAAGAGCCTCCAACAAAATCCTGGAGGAGACGATCGGCCAAGTGGAGCAAGAGCAGGGAAAGGAAGCAGAGTAGCACCAAACTTCTCAAACTTAGAAAAGAGAGGGCTAGAAATTCAAACTGTACTGAGGTGCAATTCTGATGTCTGAATTTGTTGTTCACTCGTATTATTAAAGTATAAGTTTCATCATCACTGTGAGTTTTGGGGTGAATTATAGCCTTCTGATCATTATGTTTTATTTAGAATACACTGCATGTTTCCTGTTCACTGTGAAGCACTTCTGCATCTTGATTTGACAGATCTGACTTTATGAATATCTGAGGATGTTTCAGGGACGCTTTTTATTGAGAGACGGAATGAAAATTGAATGTTAATTGTATTTAAACACCATATCATTGTTTCAGACATCAGACTAAGCCCTTATCCCTGTTAGGAGAAATGTGCATTTGCTGCTGGCTAGAGTACTCTGACATATAGAAACTAGGATAATGTGGCATGTAAACATCTAGTCCAGCTTTCTGACCATTGTACCATATCAGTAAAACAAGAAATGTGATGGTAAATGATGTCATAATGATCAGCACACCGAAATAAAAGTAAAGTCTGATTTTTGTAATGCCATATAAATCATACATTTCATTTTTGCTCTTGTTTTCCCAATACCAGTGATCAGATGGAGAAGCTAGTGGTAACCAGCAGAGTTCAGGCAGCCAGACACAAAACTGTGATCTCTCAACTGTTTAGGTTACTCAGTCAGTATAGAAATGAGGGCTGAGATTGAGTGGCAGAATTCAAGACACACCTGCACCCAGATGATGAGAAACCTGGTGTTATGGTCATTTATTATCCTGCCTGATTGAAAGTCCCCCTCTAGTAAAAAAAAAAAAAAATGTTTTTCTTGTTTTTTCACTTGGAGCTTCACCGTGCAGAATGATGTATGTGCAGAGTTTGACACTAGAAGGCTGTTTTCACTTTCATCTGCTGAAAGTGAAAAGTTTCTCTGTTCTCACCTTAAATCTGAGTTTAAGTGCTAAATTGTCAATCAAAATGCACAAATGCCACAAAAATGCAGAAACTACAGTTTACAGTTTGCAGTTGTCACACATGCAGACAGAAGTGAGTTTAAAACTTCCAGAATGTCTTTTTTTTCAGGGACAATTCACCTCATTGTGACCTCAGTTTACCCTACGTCACGTTTGAAGTATTGACGTCACAACAGGTGCTAAAGTGACATACTCTAATCGACGTGGGCGGTGCTGGACGTCTAACCCCGCCTTCCCGCGGGCTGCAGCCGGGGAGTACCTGTAACAACAGTAAACGACACGTTCAGCAGGAAGAGCAAGTGCTAAATTCGTCCTCACCTGTTGAATGTTCAAAAAATCCAGTGGGGGAAAAATCCAGTAGGATTAAACGAAATCTACAGACTACAGACAGCTGTTTGGACATCTGGAATCCCCCCAAATCAGTGAGTTGAATGATCTGGATCAGAGTTTGAATAAAACCTGACCTTTCACCAGCAGGCGGAGAGGAAGGAACAGTAGGACACGTGTTCTCAGGTAAATTGACAGTCAGTCAGAAATGTTTTTAATTATTTAAAAAAGGCTGTTACAAAACTGTTGCTGCCTGCATGTCAAGGCATGACGGCAGAGCATATACATCCATGCGACAGAGGGGTGAACATGTTTTCACCAGGGTGCAAACACTGTCACACTGCACAGTTTAAAGACACACACACACACAACACCTCACATTACATGAAATGCACTGTCATGTAAAAACATGTCAACAGTGGCGTGCGGTGTACACGATTAATGATAAAGACCTGATTCATGTATTTATTGACATTGGAAATACACGTTTGTTTTTTTAGAAAAAAAAATCTCAGTTTTACTTAACAAGACTGTTTGTTTGAGACAATATAGACTAATAACTAATTGTTTGATCTATTTATTTGTCATATTTCAATACCTATATCACTAAATCAAAATGTAATTGAAGTAATATTCAGTTTGAACAGTGTTAATGTGTGGATAATGCAAACCACTAAAAACAATGCAACAGCATCAAGCAGCTTCATAATTCAGTGTTGTTGGAAAGAATAACTGTTCCTGTAGTCTTTTGAAAACTATGTAGCATTCACTGTCCTGCAGTGTTGCAATTTCCTGACACTTCAGAGCACCTGATGTTATTCAATACTCAGTACTAGAATTAAAGACTTTTAATAGACTTAAATTACTCCACTCAGCCTTTTTTTCATACATAGTTAGGCATCACTGCTCTTTTATTCAAAAATGCAGGCTAATAGATGAAACTGATTCAGCTGCAGTATTGTTGTTTTATTGCATTTGAATGCAAAAGCATCAGTACTGCAGATCATATGTCTTGTGTAAATTGATTGTGATTTTTTTTTTTTTTTACAAGACTGGTAGGTTTGATCTCACACTCTTGTTTGTGCTTGTGTGAAATCCATACGAGTGTAAGTGATGCTAGAATTATCGAATAATCCCTCAGGTGAGAATGAATACTGTCCGAGAGGCGTTCATGAGACAAAATGAAGAGGACGACGAAGAGGAAGAGGAAGAAAAGGTAACGGAGGATGAGGAGCCCAGAGCCTGCGGTGTGTGTGGAGATCTGGCCAAAGGTTACCACTTTAACGCCTTGACGTGCGAAGGCTGCAAGGGCTTCTTCAGGTGGGGGCATTTCACTCATCCTCCCTCTCACACACACACGCTGCAGTTTCTCACTTTCTTTTTTCTGGTTGTTGTGACATAAATGGCCATAACCACTGTGAACATGTGTGATATAGAAGGAAGTTGACAAAATGCTTCTTACTTTACTTAATTACACACTAGCCTCTTAGACTTGAAAACAAGGAACTGAAACACTCATCTTCAAGGCAGATTTACAGTTTTTTCAGTCTTAAGCAGATTTTCGAGAACACAAAAAAGCAGAGTGCATTATCATCACTTTAAATATACAGTATACTGTGCCGCATAGCAATTTGTACTGCAAGAGACCTTCACTTTCTCCAAACACTCAATCATATCATCACACGTTTCTCACTGACTGTATGAACTATTCCAGTATGTCTGCTATTCAATAACTTTAACCTTATAATTCTTACTCGCCTTTTTCTGATTCAACAAACCATTGACCGCTTGCTGAGTAACAGTAATGTAAAATACATTAAATGAAAGATGCTATAGCATTTGTATGCTAAGGTGTCAATTCCACAAAGTAATGAACAGTTTTGACACTTATCTGCGGCAGTGGCCTCACAAGTGTTGTAACTTACCATGTGACCACATCTTACCAAACCACCACATACAGTATACGTGTTCCCTGCATTGTCCAACTGTTGTGTAACTGTTACGTATTCTTGACCATAACTCAGTTTCCTTCTTATAATATAAACATATTTGAGAAATGATTGCTTATGTGTTGCGAATTGAGAATCAAAAGGCCCATTTTTGAGAATAGTGCTGCATTCTCAAAGTTTTTCATACCACAGATAAAATCACATCATGGTGTATAAAAAGAAAATGTAATAAAAGTGGCCTTGCTCAAGGAAAATAAAAAGGAAGAATATATTTTCTCCATCAAATCCTGCAGTCCAGGTTCCTGCAGTCCTTTACTGTCGAAGACATTTAAATTAAAATTAATGAATATATTTGTATGTCACTTGCCATTTATAGCAGGACATAGATTTTCATTCACAGCACACCTATTGTGATATTCTCCCTGGTCACACTTTTTGGATAAAAAGCTTTTCGTGAGAAATCCAACCTTGTCATGACCGTTGATATCATCAGACGTCATGTCCATGAGCTTAGTCAGTGTGACCGGACATGAGATTTCTGGATATGACACTATAAAAGTTGTGTAACTATTGCACCGTCAGAGAATTTCCCACTTTCCCACTCCTCCTATCTCTCTGCTTCCATTTTTTTGACAACCACCCAATGTCCCATTATATGCATCTTCATCAATTATGAAGATATCATTGATTATGGAATCAATGTTTTGTAACTTTTGCATATTCCAACACAGCTGTAACAGATTCATTGTGATAAATCTTGAGAAAGGTGTGAACAGAAGAATTTCCGATGAAATCTGTACTCGGAGTTCTGCCAATTATGTCTTTGATAGTTGTGTGAAAAGTAAGGAACTAACTGAGTGAAAAGAACCAGAGATTATTAAAAGTTAAGAAAATGCATTTGACCTTTTGATGATTGCATCACTGCATATCAAATCTGTCGGCATTGTGACAACACTAGATTACTGGAAATATGAAACTTGAAATTTGTTTGAATGATTAAGTCCATGTCAGGGAATAATACGGAAAGCAGCAGATTTCTATTGCCAGGTCTGACTCATTGCATCATTAGCTCAGTGGAAGTGGACTTGTACTTTCACATTTAAATTCTGTGTGAAAGCCACAAGATATGTGGGACAGTTAGGTGTAAATGTGAGAGTTTCCTATAGTCATTTGTGATTAATAGTTCTCATTCAAGAAGTTGTGGCAAAGTATTTGAGAAATCTGTAAGACCCAGAATAGACTCTACATTAACAATGTGAATAAGATCAAAAGTACACAAATAAAAGTCTCATTTGAAGAAATGCTCATCTACTGAAATATGTTGAGTCTTTTAAGCCAACGATAATTTCCCATAATGTGGGAAACAAACTTCCTAACTTACTGAGTCAAAGCTGAATTAATCAATTTTTGGCCACTAGGATGGAGAAAAACATCAAAACAAGCTGCAGACACAGCCTGGATGTAAAAGTTGTTATGGTGAACGTGTCTGCAAACAGTTTCATACTTCTCCTACTTCTACTTGTTTTAGCTCGGGTTTGGTCTGCATCAAACCATAGTTCAAAAAAATCAGCTAAAAGAAGCCAAAAATCTCACTAGAGCCGTAGAGTTTGGTGTTAATAATAATAATTAGTGATAATATAGTTTATAGTTTATAGTTTTAGTCAACAGCATCGTTGCAAGGGCATGTACAGCTGAGTTGAATCCCTTAATAAAGTCTCTGAAACTATTTATACATACCAAAGTATTGAGCTTCAGCATCTGTTGTGAATTATTCCATGAAGATTAGTAATATATCTGAAATCAAACCTTCCAGTGTCAGTATTGACCATTGGAACCCGTAGCTGAAGGTCTTCTGAATAGCAAATCTCTTTAGACGACCTTTATAAGTAAACAGAAGCAAGTGATTCTCTCTTCTTACATAGAGAGATGGCCAGCCCTCATTCTGATAAGAGTGCTGTGGTGTGGTTTATAGAGTGATAAGTGGTATCTAGAGATGTTGTTTTGGATATTGTTAAAAGAAAGCTGTGTTTTTTTGGATAAAGCTCAGTTTTTGAGCTGCCTAGCACCATAAACCTGAGATCTGTTAGGAAGGTCATTATGAAACCATCTGCAAGCTGTAGAGTCAAATCCAATGGTTCAAAGCCTTTTCGGAAGAACAGCATGATCGATTGTGGAGTTTTGTCCTCCAGCGCAGGATAAAACAGAGCTAAAAGAGCCAAACATTTTTCTGAGGAGTTGTTGGAGGACCTCCACCAACCCCTGTCTGGTACTGGGCAGGTAGTAGTGTACAATGAGTTTATCAGAGCTTTTTTTTTTTTACTGAAAACAGCTGCCTGCTGCTGGAAATGAGGTTGATGAGAGTAGTGAGACTAAACTAATATATTTGCTGGCTGTAAAATAATGAATTAAAAGAGGCTAAAAAGCTCTGCAGAACTGAGAACAGAGTTGGGTTTGTCACTAAGAGCAACGCTGTCACATTTATTCATTTATATAGCTTTTTGTAATTAGGGATCTATATCACAATGAAACCCAGGACATTTTTTTCCCATAGGGGTAATAAAGTACAATATTTGTTTCAGTAATTGATTATTGCAGCTTTAAAGATTATTCTATAATTGTTGTCATTCTAAAGTAATTATTATACATTATGTACGTATTATTATCTATTGGCATTAAATTAAAAATGAAAAAGTAATACCCTGAAAGATGCTGGGGATTTGACAACAAACAAACAAACTTGTACCAAATTTGAACTGAGCTATACTGTATGTTATGTACAAAATGTCACTGTAATTTGAACTGTAAGCTTCAGACACTTGCTCAGTTTCATTGATTATAGTTTTACTTTGGGCCATACATGCACTGGCCAAAGTATGTTTTATCATTCAATTATTGCCACCAGATTTCTCTTTGACTCACTGGGATACACTGAAGCTACCTATGACCACATTACACATAGTATTTGAAATTTGAAAATTGATCCCAGTATGATGTCATCATCTGGTTTGTTTCATTCCATATTCTCAGTTCTACATGTATTACTTTGATGAATTATTTCCTGTCTGATACATTTATGGTTCAAAGTAATGCTCTAATTTAATGTGTCTTTTCATGCATGTGATTTCTAACTTCAGATTGATGTTTGTAAGCTGTTACTAAGTGTATTTTTAAATAAATTCAGACGTGCCATAAAGAGGCCGACGCAGCCCCACTGTCCTTTCCTGAATAAATGCATTATAACCAAAAACAACCGCCGCTCATGTCAAGCCTGCCGCTTCCGAAAATGCCAGGCCATTGGCATGCGCAAAGAAAGTAAGTAACATCCAGACACAACAAATGATCCCTCATCGTTTAAAGACAAACCATTGTTTGTGATTTTATAATGTATATTTTGTTCATTCAACTATTAGATGCTACTTCAGTAACTACACGAAAATTTGTTACATAAGACATTTACAATTGTATTAAAGACGACAATCTTCCTGATCTTGTGCGTTAGGTAAATTAAAAAGTGCAGTTCTAAAACTGAGCATGTACTTCAGATTTTTTTAAGGATTGCCTAAGAAAGAAACACTTATTTATTTTATATTACGACATGTGTTTCAACATGTAATGTAAAGAGCACTGCAGGAGTGATTTAATATATGAGAAGATATGAGTAAAACATAATTTTGACAGGGTCCATTTCCATATTTCTCTGGTGACATACAGTACATACAGCAGGTATTTTTTTGTCCTTTTAGTGGTCATGTCTGAGAAGGAGGTATTGGAGAGGAGGATCCGAATCAAGAAGAAAAAAATGCATGGTGCACAATTACAGCTTTCGTCCCAACAGGAAGAAACCATTCAGGAGCTGCTCTGTAGCCACCACAGCACATTTGACTCAACATTTTCCCGCTTCAGTGGCTTCAGGGTGTGTAAACAAATGCAAGAATGTTTGAGGGACTGTCATTGCCATTGTCTTGTTGTCTGACTGATTTTTTTTTTTTTTTCAGCCTATGGATAGAAATATAATTCCGGTGTGTAAATACAACCAGTCTACAAGCGAGACCTCTAACCCGCTGACCAACTGCCCTACAAACACTTGCACTACATTTAATGAATCTGCCACAGACCCCAGAATATCCTCGTATGCTGGCTCCCTCTCCTTCTCTTCCTCCTCCTCCAGTCTCTTTGGTTTCTTTGAAAACCACGAGAACCAAGAGGCGGAAGAGGTCAGAAAAAGCAGTGTTTTTACTGCTCTTCCACATTTGACTGACCTCGCCTCTTACATGATCCAGGACATCATCAGTTTCTCCAAAAGCCTTCAGATCTTCAGGTAAATTTGTGCCTCAGTGTATCTTTCAAATAGGTTTTTTATGACTTATGTCTGTTGGGCAGCATGTATTAACTTTAAAGTGTGTGTCATGTCTCTTTCAGGTCTTTAACCATGGCAGACCAAATCGCTCTGTTAAAGGGAGCCACGTTTGAAATCATGCAGATTCGTTTTAACATGGTGTTTAATGTAGAAACAAGCATCTGGGAATGTGGCCATATGACATACTGCATAGACGACGCTGTACGAGGTGAGACCACTTACACAACAAACCGACAAAGCATTCTTTTATATATTTTGAGGGGAAGCTTGGCTGCATCTACTGTACACTGTGAAATGAACAGATGAGTACATACACACCATAAATTCAAATTTGCACGGATACAAACTTGCACTACATAAGGTTCTGTGCTATTTTTTAATCTACTAATCTCTGAGGGAAGATTTAACATTTTGTGCTTACATGAATGTAAGAACTTACTTCATATTGATACCTGAATTAATTAATTGTGTACAATAAGGTGTAAACAGATTGTTGACATATCATCACCTTATAAAGTTGCTATGGTGAACATGGTAGCAAACAGTTGTTATGAGGTGACATTAGCATTCATATTTCTGGTCACCTGATGAATTTAAGTCCAATATTAACTCTCCTTCTAGCCCTGTTTAAAAGGAAATATCTGCCTCTTTGGCTGCTAAATGCTCCACTAAGTTCACCAGCCAGTTGCTAACTTTGTCTGTGTGCCATTTGGTGATGTGCATTTTGATGAGCATTGAGATTGAACCAAAAAAGTAAAGCTGTTGGCTGTGAAACCAAAACAATGAGCTGAAAGACACTAAAATCCTCCCAAGAGCTGCAGGTGATTGCAGAGTCAGCTGAACTTATCTGTGGGTTTGTCACTACGAGCAGCAACTTTTACATTACACATAGTCATTTGATCCAATGTTGATATAAAATATTGATTAATGCAGATTTAAGGAGGTGGAACCATATGGTGCATAATTATAATCACGTCAAATTAGTTAATTAATACAAGCTACATTCAATAATGGTTGTAGCTTGGATTGGAAAAATTTAAGCTAGCACAGGTTGTAAAATACACAAGTGTTGTATGGATGGTACAGGTATGATCTGATGCTGATTAAAGAGTCTGCAGCCAAGAAGTATGTACTGTATGCGGGGAATCTAGGTTATGGTTGGACATTGTGTGAAAATATACAAAACCAAAGCAGACTCAGACATGTCACGCACCTCTGATCCCAGAGAAAAAAAGCAACACCTGCCAATTTGAGCTGATATTTAAATTCTAGCTTGATCGTTGCCAAAAAAATGTCTTGACCTGACTGAGGAGTCAATGAGGAGGTGTTAATTAAGTTTATCATTTCACTCATGTTAGTTTCTATTAGCCTTGTACCTGCTGTATATATGAAGCTGCAAAGTACTAACACAGTCTATGAATGTAGGTATAATGCTCTCAGCACGATTAAATAGTAGATACTGTACTTTTTACTCGTGAGCACTCTCGTCTGTAATAACGTGTGTGTGCACCTCTTATCTCACCTGCTCATATGTGTAACATGACTCTCAGAGGAACACTTGCAGAATGTTGTCAAACAGGTGTTTGTCTGCTCCTTTTCTAAAGATTGAACAAAATGCAGCTGACATCCGATCATTGTCTTCTAGCTCTGTGCTCATTGCATTCAGCTGGCAGACAGTTTACAGTAGAATTAGGTGATACTGGGTTAACACACCAGAGATTATTTTTGTGATTGGCCTTGTGAAAGTTTCATATTGAGTCACTGTTAAAATGGTTTCCATCAACACTTTTGCCACAGGTCTAGCTCAGTGTGCAAGGCATATGAAACCGCATGTAACCATAGCAACAATGCTTATTCTTCATGCACTATTGCCAATTATCTCAGTGGTCAAATTAATCTAATCATTGGTTAAACTGACGACAAACAAACTACAAACTAAAAAAAAAAAAAACAGGTGATGATGTAAAGATAGTGTCTCACTTTTTTTTTTTTTGGTAAATAGATGGTGTAAAGATGACGAGCACGAGGTGTTCCGCCATATACATCAAACACTGGCAGAGGAAATGGCACTCAGCTACACAGCTTACAACTTACCATTTCTTATCCATAAAATCTTATCTTTCTGTGACAAAGCTTTCACACTGAGATGTCATGATTGGATGTCACAGCATGAGAGCTTAAAAAAAGTAAATATATATAATATGTAGATATGTTTTTTTCTTCTTTGAAAAATGAAATACTCATGACCAAAACATTGTGTCTCTAATAAACTCTAAACTCACATTATTAGATAACAATGAATTATCTAATGCATTAGTCTAATGTTTTAGCATGTGATTTTTAATACCTTTTTAAATATTGATATTAAGGAATTATCAATATGTTGTAATAATGATCCTGATCATCTTTTTGTCCATGTTGCCAAGTCCTTATTTACTGTTAATATTTATAAAATCTTTAAAGGATTAAATATCTTAAAAGTCTCAAAGAAAAGCCAGAAAAAAGAAAACAAAATTACCTGTAATGGATGTCATGGTAAATTTAGCATAATTTACATTTCCACAGCATTATCTTCTTCACGACCACACAGTCAAGCCAGAAATGCTGTTCTCACTCACAGATTAATTGCAGTGGATTCCACTTTGCGTAAATGAAACATTTCCTCATTTCCTGAAGATGTTTTACTATAACTCCCTAACTCCCTGAAGTGCTGGAAGGCTTTTAGTATAAAGTAAAGTACAAGTATGTTAAAATCGTACCCAAGTACAGCACTTGAGTAAATGTAATAAGTTAATTTCCTTGCATACACTTGTGTCACTGTTTATTATTGTTTTCCTAGTCCTCTCATCTCTGCCCCGTCCTTGACTTCTGCTCTTGTGTGTCTTGTAGCAGGTTTCCAGCCGCTACTGCTGGAGCCTCTTTTGAAATTTCACCATACACTGCGCAAACTGGGCCTGCAGGAGGAAGAATATGTTCTCATGCAAGCCATGTCCCTCTTTTCTCCAGGTAGCATAAGATTTTCATCAGTACGACATTGTGAACCCTGTAAATACTTACACTTGAGAAACAGGATGCATTTGCATGCATATCAAATATGTAAGCATGTATTTTCAAGTTGCTTTGGATTAGTAGAGATTTGTTTTTATTTAACCTATCAGATCGCCCAGGTGTGCAGCAACACAGCATGATTGATGAGGTACATGAAAACCTGGCGCTCACACTAAAAACCTGGATCGACTGCAAGAGAACAGGCTCAGGAAAACAGTGAGTGAAATACCAAGTGCCACTCAATCCATTCAGTCTGAGACCTTTCACCGCCAATCGGCTTGAACCTTCTTTTTTTTGTGCCTCCAGCTTGCTCTATCCCAAAGTGATGGCCTGTCTCACAGAGATGAGGACGATGACCGAGGAGTACAGCAAACAGGTTCTGCAGATCCAGGACATCCAGCCTGACGATATCTCTCCTCTCATAATGGAGGTGTTCAGTAAAAACCCTGTGTAATGACTTCTAATACATACATCTACTGCACATGGACACTCTGGGACCACCTCTGTCATTTAATAATGAAGACTCCAAACTGAAACCCAGCTGAATGTATGTCATGCCCTACTCATATGTTAACTAGCATAAGTTCTGTGCACACTATCTATAAATCAAAGAAACCATCAAAGGGGCCGCATTAAGTTTCTTGCTGGTTACAGTAATCAATCATTTGTTATCTGTTTTGGTTACAGTAAGTGTGTATTGTGTTTTCAGAATGAATGTTGACTTAAAGATGGGAGGTTTTACTATTTTAATATTGCACACAGTATTGTGAGAGGCAGTGAAGTATGTATGGAAACAGCCGTATCTGCGTAGATATTTATATTTGTTACCTCAGGTTGTGTTCAGTTTTATGTGCCAGTGTCATGGTGTACAAAAAAAATGCTCTACATCTATTGTAAATGAAACTGAAAAAGGTGCTCTTCAGATTGAAGTGTGTGGTGGTGCCATGTGTTATTAACAGTATAATAAGATAAACACTGCCCCACTGTGGTCATACTAACACAAAGGAAACACAGTAAATTAAGGGCTGATCAGTTGGTGCCGTTACAAAGTTCTGGTTTGGTATGTATAAGAATGCTTCTTAACTTTCACTCGTGAGTCACAGAATTTCTTAGTAAAAAGTGGAACTTTTGTGGAAGCTTTGTATAATGGAGCTAAAAGTAACTTTTAGTCTAAGTGTGAATCTTAAGCACATACTGCAGCGACTCCTAAGTGTAAAATAACGACAAATATCTCTACCCACAATACCCTCCCTGAAGATATGAATCAGCCAATAGCTGCATCACAGCTTCATGCACACCCTGTCATGATTACAACTACCCATCATTCATAGCGTGTTGAAGCATGCAAGAGGAAAGGTTGTATGAGATAATATTATAATAATATATATAAAAAAGATAACATATAAATCAGTGGAGGTGCTATAAAATGTTTGTATGTCAGTTAAGACATATTTAAGTAGAATTTGACCTAAAAATTAAACATTTATATAAAATTGTACTTTAGAATCCTTTTAATTGGTAATTTCTATGTTTTGTCATTCAAATTGTCTTACAAATGCACCAGAATTGTGGAATTTCAAAGCTCAGCTAATATAATGACTATTGCACTTTTTAACCATGCTACCCTTGCTTCATGGATGGAAATGTCAGTCTGTTGGTCCACCATTAGTCCAGACTGAAATATCTCAAAAGTTATTGGTTTACCATGAAATTTTGAACAGACATCAGGATGAATCCTAACTTTAGTGAAGCTTCGACTTTCCCCCCTAGTACCATCAGCAAGTTGACATTTTTGGCTTTTATCTCAACAACTTTGGGATGGATTTCCATTAAATTATCCATTAAACACATCATGTCTCCCTCAGGATGAATTGTAATAACTTTGGTGAGCCCTTAACTTTTCTTCATCGGGTTTTGGCAAATTTGAATTTGTCCACTACTTTGGATTATGACAAAATAGAATATCATTAGCAAATCTAATTACATTACTTTTCATGTTAAACTATGTTGGTGAACTGTGAACATGATAAACATATCTGCTTAAATCGACGTGTTAGTATGCTAATGTTAGCAGCTCAAAGCACTAATACATCTGTGATAAGCAAAGCATGACTATTCTAACTTGGTCCTGTAATACATATATTAAAAAATCTTCTTCATATTGAAAAAGTAGTGTGACTTTGTAGGTTTCATCAATTTATCATAATTTTCCAAAATATGGGAGTGTGTCACTGCTGCCTCTGCAATTAGGAGCATGAGACCAAGTCTTCACACTTATTCTCAACTCTAAGAGAAAAATTACATCATTCTTAAAATTTTGACAGTTAAAGCACAACAGCACACTCATTTAAAGAAGACAAAACAAACAATGAGCTTGATCATTTCCAGGCTATCCTACTCTTTATTTAATGCAAATTACAGTACCAGGGAACTATTCCTCAGAGCACGCAGAGGGAATATTTACAGAGGCGCACATTTAGCATACCTTCACAGAACAAAAGAAAAACAAATGAAATAAAAATTTCAGTCACAAACGGAGGCATTCAAGTAGTAGTACTGTTATACTGGATGTTTTTGTAGTATTTTCTATGATTTTTCTTTTCTTTAACCCCAGTTGGCACATTATACTAGTGTTTATGCAAGTATAATGCACTAGTATAATACACTAGCATGTGTACTTGCTTGTCTTCTTTTTTGGTAACCTTTGTGGTGTTTTTATTGAACTGGAGTTAGGGGGTAGGGTGAAGTGGTCAAACTCTCTAGTGGAGGGTTGCAACACGTTCATGAATGCAAAATTACAGCAAGCAGGAGACAGGAGAAAGGCTACATGACTCGACCCCTTAGGTGCTACTGAATTCCCCCCAAAATATGCAGACAAGGAGGAGAATGAACAAGAGGACAGAGAAACAACGACATATCCAGAGAAGGGGAGGAGGGGGGGGGGGGGGGGACATGAATACATTATTGCCTCTGAGGATGGCTCATCATAACTACATCATAGTTTGGCTTTGGTAACAGAACCAACACTGTGAGTAATACAGAAACTGTACTGTATTTTATATATACAGTATATTTTAGGCCTTTTTTTAAACCACCGCTGCCACCACCACCATCCACAACAGCCCCCCCCCCCCCCCCCCCCCCCCCTCCTCCCCACCCCAACCACACTTCATGCCCCGGAGTCCGTGCCAGGACCGTGGTACACATGTTTGTGCGTCTCTATGTGTCCAAGATAAAACCTTTTAACATCTATTAAAATAAACACTTTTCTACTGTATCTTCAGTAAAGGAAAAATATCCTTACAATGAATGTCTGTATATTACATAGAAGTGTGCAATGAAGAAGGGGAAAGAGGTGCAAGCAGAGGGGACTGAAAAGTGTGTATCAGTGTGCATGTGACTGTGTTGTAGGATAGCAGGACATTCAACAGCACCAAAGGGAGAGTCACAATATCAGGGAGGGGAGGGGGGGGGAGTGATGGCGGGGGCCGGGTGAGGGGGGAAACAAGGCGAAGGTGTATGAAAGCAAAGGCACTCCAAACTATAGTTACACTATACATAACTAGTTCTTGTTACAATAATACAGCTGTCATCTACTGTACTGTACAGGTAAGATTGAACATATGGCTGGATAAAGCTGATCATCATCTACAATATCCATAAACAACATCAGTTTTGCCCTGATTCTGTTTTGTTTTTTTTTTTTAATATCTTTTTCATTACTTTCCCTACCCTTTGTCATCTTTGTTTTTGCTCATAAACAGTACATGGGTCTGCATATATACATACCTTGAACACAACATGGAAAAAAAATAATCAACATAACAACATAAAAAAACAACATACAAGTCATACAAGTCAGAATTTTGGTGAGGAGCATTTATACTGTATATACAAATTCAGCTTTTTTTTTTCCTTCTCTTTTTTTTTTTTTTTTTTTTGTTTTCTCATTTTGTAGTGAGTATTCTCTGTAAATAAGACGGTTCGACGGACTGTACCAAATGGCTCTATGTGCGGCAGGTGGAGAAAGAGAGAGAACGCTAGGCTAACACTTCAGTCAGTGGTCACAACACATGAGACAGTCAGCGGCGTGTCAGGAGACCCCCGAGAACCACAGCTGATACTTCTCAAGAAGTGGAGGAGAGGTGAGTGTTAAGAAACATCTTGAATTCTTCACAGAGACAGAGAGAGAGAGAGAGAGAGAGAGAGAGGAGGGGGGGGGGTTGTTTGTCTAGACACTGCACTGTCACAGAAAACACTGTTACAGACAGAGTCGGTACAAAGACGGGGAATAGAGCACTGCCCTAAATCCATCTACAGCTTTAATACAGACAACACAGGAGAGCAGGGAAGTGACTGCTGGAATCTTAACACACTCCAGCTAAACCAGAAAAAAACAAAAACACCACCTTATCTAGATCTATTGTCTTTAGGCAGCAGCAAATATTGCCACTGCTCTGCCAGATATGAGCTCACCATAAATGATTTCTGAACCATTGTAGTTAATATACATATATCTATATATACTTTTTATACATAAGGAAAAGTAATATATAAACTGTGTATGTATGCATGTTTGTTTTGTATTGTATGTATATATTATACAAGCACACAGGACCAGATACATGTCACATCCATCGCACATGGCAATCCAAGAACATCTGCCCGGGAGTACAAAACAAAAATTTAAAATAAGGTCGAGTAAAACAGCTTGCTAACCATTTAAAAACAACCCCAGGCAAAAAAAAAAAAAAAAAAAAAAAAAAAAAAAAAAGAACCCGTCCAAACATTACCCCGCACATACATCCAGGATCATCATGCATCCATGTGTCTGAGGATGTGTGTGTGTGTGTTTGTGTGTGCGTGTGTTTGTTTATGAGTGTGTATGTGTGTATACGCGTGCGTGAGCCTCATGCCTTGTCTGCGGAGGTGAGAAGTGAGAGGGCGGGGGTGGGAGTGACCCCCGGGTGATCCTAACCATACTCAGGCCATGCACTACAGGAGGAAACAAAGGGGGGGAGGGGAGGAGGGGGAGTCGGTCAGGTGACACAGGGGTCAGAGGTCAAAGGATGAGGATGCAGAAAAATTGGACAATGTAGGGGAGGACGAGGGAAAAGGGGGGGGGGGGGGGACAGCTTAGGACTTTTTTTCTACAGATTGTCCTCTTACAAACATTAGCAGGCTAGCATTGTGTATACATGTACAGTGTACTTTTATCTTTAGTACAGTCGACAAACACCTCTGGCTCTGCGCTTTGCTTCCCCGTTGAAAGGGCACGGAGAGACGTCTTTGACGGAGGATGGAGTAGAGTTCAAACAGCTGGATGAGGGGCCAGTCGGGGTCAAAGGAGGTGGATTAGGGGTACTTGGTTTGTGGTCGAGGCATGGGGCTGTTGGCTAGCTGTTGAACCCGGACTGCGTCAGCATCGCTCCGCTGTTGTCAGGGAGGAGAGCAGGGCAGAGCAGAGCTGAGCGGAGCTCACCCCCTGGCCGGGGCAATGGAGAGGCCGTGGGCTGGGGCTGAGACCGGGGCGGGGCGGGTGCTCTGCAGGCTCAGGAGGTGGAGTTGGAGGCCGAGGCAGAGGCGGTGGTGGTGCTGGAAACTCGTTCTGTGCTGCTACCATCTATAGACAAGAAGAGGAACTTGTCATTTGCAGTAAAACAATTACCTGAACTTAATAAGGAAAAAGGTAAAGAAAGAAAGACACAGAACAGTAAGAGCTAAATGTAAAAGACTGTGTGTCCTTCTGTAAACTCCCTTTACAGCAACCTCAAAGCTGCTGGGAAAATTCAGGCAGAGAATGTGACCAACAGTTAAAGGTTGCATGTAGCAGCTGGGCAGGTGTGAACATATGACATTGACCCAGTTGCAATCATGTGGGAAAGGTAAGCAGCTGCCTCTAGTCAAAGCAACAGCATGTTTAGGGTCTAGGGGCTAACAGCAGACCACAACCAGTGTTGTAAACCAATAAATATTGAGCTGCAAGTGTCTGGTGGAGGAAGTGTGGTTCTTACCTGTGGTGGCAGAGGCGTTGGTTGGGGTAGAGGCAGAGGCCTGGCTGCGGGCGTGGGCAGGGATGAGTATGGAGACCAAAGATGGATTACTGGATAACTCTGAAAGA
This sequence comes from Thunnus maccoyii, assembly GCF_910596095.1. Taxonomy (NCBI): domain Eukaryota; kingdom Metazoa; phylum Chordata; class Actinopteri; order Scombriformes; family Scombridae; genus Thunnus; species Thunnus maccoyii. Next base: position 20,711,066 of record NC_056543.1, on the reverse strand, counting down.
GAAAGAAGATGTTGCCAGGTCATGTTTTTACAAACCTGTAACTTCACACATAGATTATATAATATATGTGCTACTAAGAGGCAGGAATAATTTTGACAGTGAAGGAAATAAATTGGCACCATAATTTTATATAAATGGGTAAACTGAGTCATGATTCAAACTACAGATCACCAATCTTCTAAATGTGTTATTTTAATAAATGTTTTTTGGCAATGCAAAGCGTGTTATTTGCCTCTGAGTACATCTGCATGGATCTGTTCTGAGCGCGTACGTACCTTGGGTGGTGAAATTGAAGAGTGAGGGCTTCTCCCTCCCGTTGGGCAGTTTGACGTTGGGGTCGCGCAGCTCGTCGAAGAAGGAGTGTGCGCAGGCCTCTAGAGGGGTGAGGCGTGCTGTGGGCGTGTACTCCAGCAGGCGAGAGCACAGGGCGATGGCCTCAGGGGGCGTGCGCGGCCGGAACACCTGAACACCAATTAAGACAGACGGTCAGACTTCGACCGGGATCACATGAGGTCTATTCATGAGTGCCATCAAATACAATTAAACAGTCACTGTTATTAACACAAACACAAGACAAGCATGTCTGCTAGAAGATGAAGAGATGATCTTTAATGTATCATATGAAACTGGTACTGAGTTGTATAAATGAATGCATGATTTACTGAGCTGCTCTGACTGGATGCAGTTACAAAAAGCGACCACAGCAGGGCGCCTGAGAGGCAGCATGAGGACCTGCTGCTGCCTGCTGATTGGACGACTCTGTTATCCAATGGAAGAGCTGTGGGTGGGACGGCTGAGGGGAAGTCAGGAAGAGAGTTTCCCACTTTTGCTGTAACCCATTTGATTTAAAAAAAAACATGCACCAAGATGAGAGCATGGAGCGGAGAACCATGTGACAGTTTGGATGATATGTCAGTGTCAGACTGACAGCTGAAGCAGGGCCGAGTAAGAACTGACTGAGCAGGGTGGACGCTTTGGTCATATTTGTGGTTCAAGACACCGCTGTGAGATGACACAGATTCATCACAACCAACCCTAAAAACATGTTTTATTAAGAGTCAGTCAAAAACATCTGCCAAATGGGGGCATGTATTCTCATATTCTCTTCTATATTTGTCATTACATATATTTCATTCCTATAGGCCTACATCCAAAACAACATTACTACTTTTGTGTCTTTCCTCAATACAACCTCCTATGAGAAACATTAATGTCTCCGCCCAGTTGCAGTATAATCAAACGCACCTGTAGAGCGGTCGCCCCCACGCTAAACTGATACAACAGCCTACATGAGTCTCTAATTTTACCTGTAAGACTCGTGTTGTAATGCTGTTGTTCATTATTTGTGATGTGAAAACGTCAGTTGTGTTATTTAGGTCAATTAGAGACAAGAATCTGTACAAATTTACAGCCTTTAATGCTGTCAGCCTGCGTCACTGTGTGTAATGACGTGGCTAAAAAAAAAAAAAGGCAGTGATTCCACTGACAAAATGTGACTCGGGCTTATCGACTGACGCGTTGACTCAGCGACTTTTAGGGCGCAGCCATGATACTGTTGTGGGGTGAACAGCAACAGTGCTACAAATTGTCAAGAACTAAGGAGGAAACATGTATTTGTTTGATGGACATTTTCAGTTTAAACAATAGGATGTGAAAAGGTTTTACAGCATTTTGTCAGCCATAAAATCATTAAGTGATGGATTTTTCCACCTAACACCAACAATGTAAATGTGACAGGTGCTGAATTTGTATTCTCAAGGATATTCAAACAGGAACAAGGCGTTGACACCAGTATAAAGCAGCCATACTGCCTTGTTAAATGCTTTACATGCGGTAGAAAAAGGAAAATTACTAAATAGGAGTTATGTGATGAAAGTTCAGTCTATTGCCTGAAAACTGCTTGTGCTTTATTTGTATCAGTCCTTCGTAAAGTCTAAAAAGCTCAGAGTAGGTTTGCAGCTATTAAACTTTCATGCAGCTCTGTTTGGTGATGGGGTTGGTGAGGCTGGATGGGTTAGGGTTGGGGGTTGGGGGATGGGGCTGGATGGCTGTGGAGTGGCATGCAGGCATAATGACACAAGCATGGGGAGATGCTGTAGCGGTGGATCTTAAAGAGAAGTAAAAGGGCTCCTGTACCTGTTGACTCACCTTAGTCCAAGGATGTGCCTTGATCTGGGGAAATTTGAACTCGGTGTAGTTGGGGTTCATCTCGCGGATCTGCTCTCGGGTCGGGGTGCCGAGAACCTAGAAGATCATTTAGGTAGAAAGAACAGGACAAAGAGGTCGCAACGTTACATCATCAACTTGGAATTCTACTCGCTTCCTGAAAAATAAAACAGACTCCTCTGTACATCTAGTGGGCCGCTCCTGTCGTTACCTTGATAATTTCAACCAACTGATCCACTCCACTGTCACCAGGGAAGATCGGTTGTCCTAGCAACAGCTCTGCTAGCACGCAGCCGGCTGACCACACGTCTAAAAAAGACGAAGAAAGTCAAACATGAGCAAAAGAGGAGCGAAAGCCGACATGACTGTAATCTACTGCTGGTTAACATTTTGTTCCAGTCTACAAATGCAGAAAATAAAACAGAACTTCTAATAACAATTTGTCAATGTGTGTCTATCATTTGGTTAATTTAAGTTGTTTTTTTTAAGTGGCTCAATGGTTAAGCGTTGACTGTGACAGATGGAGTCATCCTACCTATGCTTGAGGTGTAGTCAGTGGCACCAAAGATGAGCTCAGGGGCCCGATAGTAACGAGAGCAGATGTAGGACACATTAGGCTCTCCGCGGACCAGCTGCTTAGCACTGCGCATAAAATCAAAAGCACATAATCAGAATCACCGTTCGACATCAGCACAGTTTGTTGCCAAATGTCACGACCGAAATAAGGAAAATATGAACTTAAAGAGTAAACGTGTCCCTGCTTTTAGGACCGGGCTCGCATCTCACCTGCCGAAGTCGCAGAGCTTGAGCACAGCGGTCTCTGGATCCAGCAGCAGATTCTGGGGCTTGATGTCCCGATGGCAGATCCCAAACGAATGGATGTAGGCCAGACTCCTGAACAGCTGGTACATGTACAACTACACACAGAAAAAAAAAAGAGACAGACACACACACAAGCTCAGTTTTTATTACAGAGTTTAAGTCTGGAAAGATCCACTCGAGAAACCATTTCAGTCTTGTCAAGTAGCAGTATCGGTTTATCAGCGAATGTTTAGAAGGTGGCGTCACACACACACTGCTTCTTCAAACTCTTGAACTTTGTGTTAAGAAGTATGAAAACACGGTGGAGATAAAATGAAACATGTTTCTGCGACTGCGTTGGCTCTTTCTCACTTGAGATATCTTCAGAGGCTGATTTTGGTGGATAACGCACGCATCTACATGTCTAACAAATGTTTACGTTAAGCTATCATTTACATTTTATTATCCTGTGTGATGACAAGAGGAGCTTTATTTGTGATAACAGGGTGTTAAAAAGGTGGGACTGATTTACTGTGGGTGTTTTGAGACAGAAATATAATTTAGACTGAGCAGACAGGCAGCGTGCAATTACTTTCTTCAATGACTTTCATAAAGTTGATAGAACAGTGAAAAGATCAGTCCACCCCTTTGCCTTTTGCATACAGTGATGCCAGAAGGATCAGTAAAGAAACTCAAATTCATAAAAAAAAAAACAGGGTACCCAAAAGTAAATACGCCTCTTGTGTCAGCAGAGGTTAACTGTGTGTCAGGTCTTAAAAAATAAATGATCTCTCTCCTTTACTTTATCCCAAAATATACACGGTACATGCAGGTGTTTTCACTGGTGTTTCCAAGCTATCTGGGAAGATAAACTCACTGAAACTCTTGTATGTAATCTTGGACAAACTAAGAGGGGGAGATCATTTATTTTGTGTCTAAAATGTGAAACCACCCATAAGTGAGCCACATTCCAAACTACGCTGGTGTTTTTTTTTGAATTTGTTTACATCCCACACCTTGAAATTCACTGGGATCCATTAAAGGAAAAAGCACAATCATCACAATACCGGTGATGAATGTTACAGACTAATCCGCCGGCTCATTTATCAGTTGTGCTGTCTAAGGACAGCGCTGTTACTGTGGTGGCAGACTGAGTAAAGCTGAATGTATTTTTTTTTACTGACAGTGACGCAGAAATATTTGTGTTAATCATGATAGTTCACCTCTGACGGCAATGTGGAAACTATTCAGTCTCAAACCACTTACGGCAAAGGTTTTGGAAAAAAAAAAAAACCTTTTTGTGCGACCTTCACAGTCTGGGAGGTTAAAGTACTGTGTAACCTTAGCAGAGCCAACATTATAAATCAACAAAAAAAAAGAAAAACAACAAACAAACTTTCAATCCATTCTTGCAGTGCAATCAAATGAAAGGACTCATTTAATAAAAAAATCAGGAAACATTATGCACAGTATTTCCAGCCAAGTTAGCAAAAATCAGCAGCTCAAAGCAACATGAGGATTGTCTGGTGTAAGAATTCAATATGTATTTTAGTATAAATAAAAATAAAGAGATATTTCCTATTTTATAGAACCAAAAACTTTAAAGCTGTTTCATGGCACTCTACTGAGAATAGATGTTATCTGGGAGTTTTGTTAAATATCATGATGGTTCAACTCTGCTGAAACACTAACATGGAGTATGAACGCTGCGACAGACACACATACACTTACATACCTTGACATAAACCATGGGCAGAGTCTGTTTGGCTCGGCTGTAGTGTCTGGCCACTCTGTAGACCGTCTCGGGAACGTAGTCCAGAACCAAATTCAGATACACTTCATCTTTCTGTTAGAGAGAAGCACAAAAGGGGAAAATAGAGGTCACACATGAACACATACGGACAAATTCTCTAACGATAAATATCTTACATTCATTAGCTACAAATGCACACATCCATGTGCGTGTCCGCCGCACATTAGGTCAATTGTTTTAGAGAAACCTCTCTTCCCAACCCTTCCCATTCCCTCACTTATTCTGTGGTTTCTGCTGTGTGTTTTCCCTGATGAATCAAGCCATTTGGGAGCCGATCTAAATGATGTTTTTTTTCACAGTTGAACTGGGGATCCATTGTGTAGGGTTCTCCCCCTGAGGGCAGGAAACACACAAGAATGTGTCATGACGTCCTGGACTCCAACAGTGGCCGCAGACAGTGATATCACTTCCTCGTTTCCTGGTTGGATGAAGCCAGCACACTGACCCTGAAGGGATGCTGTATCTGAGGCTTCTCCACCCAATTATTCTAGGACTTCCTTTTTCCTTTGATTTCTGACCGGAGGTAGCCAGCGCTGAGTCATTGGGTGTTTCTCGTGAAAATCATAACCGCTAGCTCGTACTTACGTGTTACAGTTTTTAAATGTTTTTTAGATATAAGGCACTTCTATGATTCAGAGAGGAGCCCACTCACATACATGCTTTCGCAGTTAGTCTGCCTGTCCCTGATGGTTGTTGGTTGGAACAGGTTTGGGCCGCTTTAGGGTTGGGCGATGCAACACAGTTATCAGCTACAGATTGAATCTGTTTGGCTTTTTTAAACCAGCAGATAACATGCCTTTGTATTTTTGCCTCATAAGTATTTAGGGCTGAAAATGTAGTACAAATAAAATACCTTCAAAAGAACATAGACAGGTTTATTTCATTAACAAATATTTTAAATATTTTATACACTGTCACAAAATTCATCCATGAAACAGAATCAAATATTGACTTGTCGTAGATTGTATCTGACATCAAACACCATCTTGTTTTTTCCAGTTGACTGAACAAATCTTTATCCTTTGATGGGATAACTCGACATTTATTTTACCAGGTAATCCAGAGATGGCCATGAAATCACTTCATTTATTTATTGCACTTGATGATTATTTAATGTACAACTTCCAACTGTAAAACAAAATGGGGCCTGAGGAGCGGAAGTTCATCGGCGCTCCAAACTGCCTTTTTTTCCCCGGTGTCCAAGTAGTGGAGAGTTGTGTAAACCTTCATCTCTGGTGTACACATATCCTTATTAACTCACCCGCCATCAACATATGCTTTATGACGTTCGTTATCAGGAGTTTCTCCTAACTCAGGAGCTACTTTCAGCCTTAGGATGTTTTGTGAATACGGCCCCTGGTGTTTTAGCACCAGAGCTGGTTATCTGCAGGTCTGCGTAGCACAATGAGTGAGCCGGGGCCCTTGAGGAACTCCCAGACAGACTGTGTGGTACACTTGTGTCAGCTCAATGCCCTGCTTTGTTCTGACTGCTCTCTCCGTCTCACACTCAGACGAATAGACACATATACGGTGATAGAGTGTAGACGAAGGACGGCGGTACTGGGGAGTGCAGACGGGTGCAGACGGTGACGATGAGCATCATTTCCTGAACAGCTCTCAGCCACAGGTAGCCTCACTTGAACGCTCATCTGTCACAGCTCTCTTTCTGTGTGTCTCTCTCTCTCTCCTTCTGGCTCTGTGTGTGTGTGTGTGTGTGTGTGTGTGTGTGTGTGTGTGTGTGTGTTTGCGTGCGCGCATCCCCTTCCTTCTACAACTCCCATTGATAACATTTGTGACGACTACAGAGCTTGCTCTCCGCCTCCTGCTAGCAGCACCAAAGCTATATTTAGCCTAGCAACAGCCGTGACTCACTTCCTGCCTCACTACAAAGCCACTTCCTTGGCTTGTTCCAAGATGGTTAGCCAGGCGGGGGATCTGATTGGTTCACTCCCGGCTAAATAATTCAGCCTCTAATTTGATGAGAAAAACGCTTGCACCTGAACAACTGGCTCAGTCATCTTTCACCAACAATCACTGTGCTACATTGTAAAAAAAAGAAAAAAAGAAGGGGCTTGTACAGTATGTGACATACAGCGTGCAAGACTGTTTACATCACGTTACATACGTCAGCAGTTGATATAATGAATATGTAAATCCAAATGATTAGAGAAAAAGAACACAACAGCCAGAGTTAATGAATCTGTGAAATCAAGGACGGAAGACAGGAGACTGTTTAAAGATTATTGAGATACAGCTTAAGTACAAATGCAGCCCCCCCCCCATTGGCAATTAATCAGATTACCACTTAGTCATTTCCACCTAGAGAATCATGGGTAATCCAGCCTGAATGTGAGAGATCTCTGGATAAAACACACGACTATTAAAAAGTGTCAAATCTGCTCAAAAGCTGACAAACGAGCTTATTCTTTTAAACCAACTAGTGCTTTAACAGACAAAAACCCTTTAATCTTTTCATTACTCAAAGACTATAAAATATTAAAATATTTAAAAAAAAATGTCCATCACAGTCTCCCAAAGCCCAAGGTAATCACCAACAATCCACAATCCAAAGATATTTAGCTTACAAAGATATAAAACCGAGAAAAGCAGCAAACTCTCTGCAACAGTAAGGAACTATATTAACAATATGACCTTATCGTGTGGCTCTGTGTTGTAGAGGGGTCTTCTGTCAAAATCTAGTCTCAGGGGCTTTATTATTTGACTGTTTTTATATTGTGCTCTCATGTTGCTTGTTCCTTAACAAAGTTGTATTTAATCAGATTACAGAGAGCCTGTGGACAGGTGGTATTATTCCAGCGTAGGGGGATCGGTTGGTTTCTGGGTCTCTGGGAAAAAAAACCAAGCTGCCATCTGTAGTCTGCTGTCGGCTCTGGACTGTAGCCGTAACTAAAGATTATTTTCATTATTGATTAGTTTGATGTATAAAATCGTGTCGATCACTGTTTCCCAAAGCCAAAGGTGCAACCTAAAATGTCTTGTTTTGACCAACAGTCCGTGACCCAGAGATGTTCAGTTTACTGTCACAGGAGACGCAAGAAACCAGGAAATGTTCACATTTAAGAAGCTCGAACCAGATCGTTTTTGTATTTTTTCTTACAAAATGACTCAAAACAATGAATCGATTGTCAAAATAGTTGGATTTGATTACTTTTCTGTTGATTTGACCGATCAATTTGAAATGGATTAAATGTTGCAGCTCTACTCTGGACTATAGCTGCAACCAACGATTATTTTCATTATCAATTAATCTGCCGATTATTTTCTCGATTAATCAATTAAATTGTAATTTCTGAGGCCATGGTGACGTCTTCAATGTGCTCGCTTTGTCTGACTAACAGTCTAAAACCAAAGATATTAAATGTTGTGTCATATATGACAAAGCAAAAAAACGCATATTATCACATTTGAGAAGCTGGAAGCAGACGTCCTTCTTGAAAACTTACTGAAACGATTAACTGATTATCAAAATAGTTGCCGATTAATTTTCTGTCGTTCGACTAATCACTGCAGCTCTACTCTGGATCTAATGGGAACTCGGCGTCATGTAGAGCTCAGCAGGGGCTCACTAATAGGTTCATGCAGCCATGTCGCCACTAGTTTATACATTTTGCAAGTGAACTGAATTGTTCATTACAGACCTAAGAGAAACTCTTTTTGAGGCCTGTAGCTTCATGACAGTTATTCATGACGTTATATATGTTTGTATGTCAGAGAATCAAGCTGAGTTATTGAAAGCAGCTGCGTGTGTGTTGTGTGTGTGTTGTGTGTGTGCACAGATGAAATTCTGAGGGAGGGCGACTCCGTGTCAGCTGAACGTCTGACCTGCGTTTTCTTTTCGACAACATATTTTGAAGAAGTAGAAGTCAGACCGCTATTTGCCTACCTGCCTACGCTGTTTTTGACCAGCGGCCTTCTGTTTGAACAGCATTATACAAACGGTTAAAGGGCAAAAAAGGCACACAGTGTGTATCGAGCACGCCACATGCCAGCAGTTACATAAGACTACCTGTGCACATGCTGAAGGCTACAGCACCACTAGTTCCTAGCCTGGCTCACAACTGCACCCGGCACGGACCCCCTTAACATCAGGACAACACCTACACGCACCCGACCTCATCTCAACTCTGTCCGTCCGCCACTCCCCCTCTCTTTTAGTACACATCTGTCATCTGTTCATCAATTTTACCCATCCTGTTCACATGACATCACCTTTTACCTACTTCACCAGCCCTCACTCTACGGGTAGTAAATCCCCATACCAGCAACACGGTGCCAGTCTCCATAATTAGACTGGAGTGATACGTTGAAGGGAGGAAGAGGAGGAGGGAGAGGAAATAAGATACATGAGAGGGGACACAGGAGGAGGAGGAGGAGGAGGAGGGCGCGGGGGGAAGGAGGGTGGGGGGAGGGGGGGTGTGGGAGGGGGTTTAAAGAGTGTAAATAAAAAAAAAAAATTAAAAAGCTGTGAATTAGTCAGATTAAATGTTGCGATTCCAAAAGTCAAAGTTGAAAGGTGTAAGTCATTCATGTGACATGTCAGCGCTGTCGGTGTGTTGGTGTACCGAGAATTGGCTGTGATTCCCGGAGGCCAGTGAGCACATGGCATGAGGCGAAGGGTGGGTACCGGGTGGAGCTTACGAGCAAGGAGGGGAGGTCCTGAAGTAGTCTATAATTAACAGACACCCTCCGGTCTACCCACCTCTCACTTACCCCCTCCTCTAAAACAGCTTCCCTTGGCTTCGGTAGACGTGCGGCAGAGAAGCATTCCTAACTGCAGTGTCACGGTTATAGTCGCGTGTGCCAGGTCCATGTGTGTCTATATTTGACACATGGATCTCTGCCTGGTTTGTCAGCTAGCTGAATGACATAGTCCAGCCTCGTAGTCTCCGGGGCACCACTGATGGTTGATGGAGACAGACAGCGAGGCTGGGGCCGCGGAGAGGGACTTCCCTGACACGATGTAGCGTGTCGTACTAATGTATTTATTACAGTGGAACGAGCCAGGAGGCAGACATATGATGGGAGATGGAGCAGCTGACGGGCGCAGACTGTCCAGCGTGGGGAGAGTATAAACTAAAAGAGGCAGAACAGTCATGGCAAAATGCTTACATTCATGACTTTGTTAGATAGTCTGATGACCATTAATAATCACCATGACTCTGAACATGAGAGAAAGCAAAACTATTTTACTACACTGATTGAGGCTAAAGGGAAGCTTAAGGAGATCTAAAAGATGAAAACTAGATACTAGAAAGAAGTCATCAAGCTTCTTAGAGAATAAGTCATACACCTTTTCCACGAAATCAAGAAGAGTTGCAGTAATTTTGCGTCTGTTTGAACATTAGAAACATTAATATGCCGAAGAATAGATTCATTTTTTTAGATTTGACAGTATGTAAAATCCATTTTTTTTATTTTAAAGGGGGACATATCATGCTTTTTGTTATTTTCTAGTATTTTTATACTGTTATTAAGTCAGCTCTTGTTGACGCCACGTCACTGTCACAAACTCATTGTGCCCCAAATCAGGATTTGAGATAATTGGAAGTGGTGACAGCGAAAGAATGCTGGACATTCATTTCTTCACAAAAACATGACGACACAATTATGTATTGTGTGGCCTGTTTCCTGTTGCCATTTCATCCTGTTGCCATTAAAGGCACATATAACTCTTATCATCTCTTCAGTGTCACTATAATAAAAGGCATCAAATGCCTCCACCAGGCTTTATAACTTCAAATCATTTTTCAACATTTCCTTGCCTCCTGTTGAGTTGTGAGTAGGGTTTTCACAATAAAATGAGATTGAATTCAGTGGAGCACGAGTCAAAACTAAGATACTTGGCGGATGAAGTGGCTGAGGAACTTAGAAGATGGTAAAACTGCCACTATATGGGGAATTGAACACAATTATGTAGCCTACATAGACACATAGATGATGGATAAGAAGCACATTGAAGCCACTGACCTTGTCTCCACTGGAGTAGAAGAAGTAGCGCAGGCGGACTATGTTGCAATGGTCCAACTTCCTCATGATCTGCAGCTCACGATTCTGTAGAAGACAAAAACATGAAAAACATTGAAGTTACAGACATCTGCCACGCTAATAACACAAATAGTTGGTTTGTGGACCTTCAGGTGACCATGAAATCTTTTCATTGGACAAAACCGCACAACAAGGGACAGTTTCTTTCTGACTAGAAGTTGACAGCGTTACATGTCACATGCCACTCATCGTCTTGCCAAACAATCATCTCGTTGACGCCACGTCACTGTCACAAGCTCAATGTGGCCGCAATCAGGATTTGAGAGAATTAGAAGTGGTAACAGCGAAGGAATGCTAGAAAAAAGATTCATTTCTTCACAAAAACATGACGACACAATTCTGTATTGTGTCTCCTGTTGCCATTAAAAAGTGCCAATAACTAATAAAACTAATAAAAAACAGCCCCTGTAAAGCAAAACACAGACAGACAAGCTGAAACAGTTCTTAGAAAGAGACGTGTGTGTGTGATGAACCACAGACCTTCACAGGGCCGCTAAAACAATGTAAGCACTGAATCCTTCCATCTATATTCATATACAGTGTGTCCATGCAGAAAATGGCTGTGCATATGGACTTCAACATTCTCGAGGGTTGGCAGGAAATCAAGCATTACATAAAGCCTCCATTATAGTTCAGATTTTCTCCCTGTTTCCATTTCTCCCTCGCTCGCCCTCTTCATCTTTATTGTGTTGACTTGATCTAAAGTGCTCAGATAACATTTGGAGAATCTGGTGAATGGTCCGAACCAAGGGGACAAAAGTAAAAATCTGAATGTGCCTGATTAGTGGAGTAATTATGTAACAATCAGACTTTTGATGTAGGAGTCACGTGCAGCTTGAAAAGTAGAAATGTGTGAATTTTGTACTATTCATTAATATGAATAAACAGCTGTGAGTGAGTGCTGTGAGTAATGATATCATTGAAATACATTTTTATTAATTATTACAGTCAGGTTTCAGTTTCTTCAAAACTCAATGGAGTGCAGAATAGAAAGTATGAATAATAACCAGAATGTAATCAGCTTGTTTCCTACACTTTTGTTCAGCCGTATATTCCAATTGACAAAGTGACAAACCAGGAGACTAATCAGATTCCTGAGTTAACTGACTGAATACCAAGCTATAGCTGTCATGAGGGTCATGAGGCTCTCGTAGGATGTGAAATGAACTGGCTGACCATGAAGAAGACAATAACTTGGTGCACTGTCTGACCCGCATCTTGAGTAAACACGGGACCTTGTTGCAAAGTTTCACGAGAACAGTACAACTGATTGATAAGCCGACGAGGAGCTGGCTGAATGACCAACTAACCCACTGACTTCAGAGTCACATGATAATTTGTGGAATGTGAAAAAAAAAATGTAATCCTGATGTACAAATGTGTTGCTTGTTGTGTGTGCTTGTGTTTTTTGTAGTAGTTGTAGTTTCTGCTTATTCAGTATTGAATGTTTGAAGCTTTTACAATCCTTCCAGTGTCTGAACAAATAAAATAGACTGAAAGTAGAAAATATGAATCACACTTTTTTTTTTCTATTTCAGCAGTTTTGGTATCTGTAATCAAGCTGACTGAGAAGCTACATTACAGCCCATCTGAATGACTGAAATCTATTCATTGTTTGGTCTATAAAATATCAAGAAATGATGTCACAAGTCTTAGTGAGTCTAACTGATAGTCCCAAATTCACCAAAACCAGCAAATATTCACATTAAAGAAGCTTTTTTTGCTTGAAAAAATACTTGATACTCCTGATTAAGTCTCTATCCATGCATTTATCAATGAAGCTACTAATTGCTTTAGCTGTATAAGCTGCATAGTGAACTGATTCACTGACTGTTTGAATGTGGTTGACAAAAAAAAAAAACCCTGATAAATGGAGTTTGCTTCATTATGTGGGTCAGGACCAATATCTGGCTGGCAGAGGGAGATATGCTGCTGTCCCTGTATGCTTCTCTGCCTCTTTATGAGGATTTAAATCCCCTTTCATTCATTTTTAACGCAGCAGAGAGAGCTGTCGGTCCACTAAACTCTGCAGCAGCAGAGCATCGTGTAGCTCAATAGCCTGGTATAGACAATCCTCCCAGCCTAATTCACTTATAGGCAGACGCAAATGGTTCCCACAGTCCTCATGCTGCTTTTTCACCCTTTACACTACCACCACACACACACATACACACACACAACCCCCACCTCATAAAGTGACATCATAGCTTGCGGGTCACAGACCATCGTGCACTACAGGCAACGCCCTCGTCTTCTTGCAGTGCCTTAGTGGGAGTGTTTTAGGGTGTGTCTATGTGTATCTGTGTGTGTTTTATTATGTGTGAGAGAGATGGTACCATATGGAGGAGGAGCAGACGGGCTGTTCAGTACAGCCCTGCCCAGCTCCAGTTATACTGCAGTCATTCCTGCTGACCTGTCATCCTCCAGTGTGTCAGCAGCCCAGCCAGCAGAGACGGAGACAGAGAGAGAGAGCGACAGATGGAGAGGGAGAGGAGGAGAAAGAGAGAGAGAGAGAGAGGAAGAATGCCTCAAATGCAACACCTGAGCGCTTCATGCTGATGTTTATCATCAGACAAAACCACATCCAGTTTCCAAAAAAGATTAAGAGCATAGTGCAGTCGCACATCACCCACACAAACAGACACAAACGTGCACACGCGTACACGCAAACGTATTTGGCGCCGGTGACAAAGCGAGTCTGTCTTACTGTGTTGCTCAAGTAGCAGAAGATAGATGAAACTGAATGTAGCCAAAGGATCAAACTTAAAGCATAAGACTGGTGTTATTCTATATTTTTCTTATTCTCAATAAATCCCACAAAATCACAGAGACTCAGTACTTTCTGACATCCCTACTCTGACTGTGGACAGCAGGGAAGCAACTAACGATTATAATTATTAATGAATCATTTCAGAATCAAAGGTGACATCTTCAAATGTCTTGTATTGTCCGACCAACGGTCCAAAACCCCAAAATATTCAGTTTACCGTCATTAATGACAAAGAAAAGCATCAACGCGTCACATTTGAGAAGCTGAAATCAGATGATTTCTTGCATTTTCGTTGCTTAAAAAAGTAACAAGAATTTGATTAGCAAAATAGTTGCTGATGTATATTTTGTTTATCAACTAATCGTTGCAATACCAGTCGTTGCTAGTGAAGATACCAGGAAGGGGCAACAAATACATTGTTTCATTTAGGACTGCAACTAATTACTATTGATAAATCTGTCAATTATTATCTTGACTGATTAGTTAGTTATTTGTTTGTTTTGTTTAATTAGTTGTTTGGTCCATAAAATGTCGATCATTGTTTCCCAAAGCCCAAGGTGACGTCCTCAAATGTCTTCTTTTGTCCCAACCAACAGTCCACAACCCAAAGAGTTCAGTTTACTGTCATAGAAGACTAAAGAAACCATAAAGTATTCACATCTGAGAAACTGGAATCAGACTTCACTCAGATCTCACTTTTTTTCCTATAAAATGACTCCAAACGATGAATTGATTATCAAAACGGTTGACGATTAATTTGACAGTTGGCAACTTTATCAGTTAAACGACTAATTGTTTCAGCTCTTCTTTTTTTTTTATAAAAGGCCAAGTAATTTCTAAAAACAGCTGGGCACTGTAATTTTTAGCAAATGTTACTCAAATAAGAGTAAATTGTGGATTTGTTGGGAACTATTTTCAGCTGTGGATTGATACACATTTGGTTTGCTAATGAGCATTTACGCAGCAGGATAGTCTGTGTAGAAAATACTCAAAATAAACCAGAGTGCTCTTGTTCATAAATCATGATAATGGAGGAACATGTCATCCGGTGCAACAGTGAAGCTCATTGATGTGTTTTTAAAAGCTTTTAGACAACAATGGAGCTCTGCGGCTCAGAGGAAGAAGCTAATCAGGCTTTGGCAAAATGGACAATACTTGTTAAAGGGATCGAGGGCTGTGAGATAAAACGATAACATTTATCTTGATGTAATTTTCCTTGATAAAAATATAATAAATGTTCAATAAATGTTCAATATAATTAAACTGCCGGGGGGGAGTGAATGAGCTAAGCTGGTCGGCTCGCATGAGCAACCTGAGAGCTGGCTAACTTCAGCAGCTAACGAGGGTTTCCATGTTGCGAAGCAGATCTTTCTAATTCACTGAGCTTTGTGCCTCCAACACAATAAATAAACTTGTACCATTATCACTAAGGGAGGCAGAGGAATAGCTGAACATAAGACACGCCGAGAAAGAGAGAGCAGGAGAGTGAGAGGGAGAGAGAGAAGCCATCGCTAGCTGCTAAGCTAAAATAACTAGCACATCTGAATAGTGTGAACAACTGTGGGATTAGCAAGAAAGTTGCTAAAAAAAAGGAGAAAGCTAAGAGTGCTTGAGCAGAACTAGTGTTTGTTTAAATATACAGTGTAAATAACCACTGTAATGAAGAATATCTCTTAATTAACTGGGTTGATAGAGCAACAAAAAACGCTACCAGTAACACAGAAACTGTAACTTTGCAGTCTGAGCCATCTTACTGTACTGTATCACATTGCAGCACTATATTTTTCTATTAAGATATTTATTTTGTTGAGGAGAGAGGACTGAAAGAGGATTTTACATAATTTTACTCATGCATATTTTGATTTTGAAAAAAAATATTTTATCATAATTAATTTGACTGTTCTACCCCAGATTTGTGAAATGTTTGTGGAAGTGTTTGTCATGTTCTGATAAAGAAGAGTTTAAAACCACAATTAACCGTCTGGTTTCTTCAACCTTCACTCAGGAGCAAAAAATCAGCCTTTAAACTGGAGAAAATTATTTGACATTAATCATGATAATTATCCATACTGACTGATATGAACATTTTTATCGTGATAACATTTTTTGGACATATCGCCCACCCTTAGTAGGATCAGATCATTGTTAGACTTGTAATATGAAAAATATAGAACATCACCAGACGTATCCTCTCACAATGTTACGTTAGTCCCACTACCACCAGATAGGCTCTCGCTCTGTGTGTTGGTTCTAATGCGAGCATCCATTTTCCAATCGGCTGATATGTGATCCCTCAGATGGGAGTGGAGAAGGACCTATCCCATAATGCACCAGGAGCAGCCTGTAAGCCCACCAGGATTGTCTCACACATTTATCAGCTACACCGTAACACGAAGCCTGCTCACATGATTACCCTGTTGGACTTGTGTGTGTGTGTGTGTGTGTGTGTGTGTGTGTGTGTGTGTGTGTGTGTGATAGTGAGAGAAAAAAAGCATCCCCACATGTTGAACTAGCATGTTTCTGCTCATTCAGAGGCATAGAGAAACAGCTTTAGTAGAGGAGGAGAAGCAATAAAAAAAAGGAGAAAATAGAAGTCAAGCGTCTGGGTATGTGTTTTGGCGCGTGCTTGGCAGTCATGTGAGGAGACTTAACGCTCATTCGCCTAATTTTTCAGGACAAGCTGTTCACAAGGAAGGGCACGCCAAGCAAGTAGAAGATAGAAAATAGGTAAGAAACGGAGGACGGCTGAGTTGGAGGGCCTGCTTTAAAGAGGAAGCTAAACATCAAAAGAAGAAAACAATGCGTGTTTGTGATGTTCGTCTGGCCGCTGAGCTGTTTACAGATGCAACCTGCGAGTATTGCATCTGTCATGCTAACCACAGGCTAACCACAAAGAGTGTGATATGACTTCATCGTGGCCAGCTCACGTAGTCACAAATACTGTGTGTGTGTGTGTGTATGTTGTGACAGATGGTCTGGCAAAAAAAAAAAAAATTGAAATACCGCCCGCTGATGTATGCTTCCGCCAACCAGTCAAGTTGCAGTTTACATCCATGTCTGTCCAGACTCATAACATTTGTAATGAAGACTTTGAAGAAATTGAATAAAGGTATTAAGTGTATTTTCTTTGTATGTGTTCACATGTTTGGCCGATAAAGTTGATTCTGATAAAACACAAAGTTGTAGCCATGACAGTAGACAATGCTTCAGATATGAATGTTGCTGCAAAGAAGCTACAAATACTGAAACGTGGATGCTTCACGCACAGAAGATCTATACAGTCACCACAGTTTCAAGGTGGCCAAGATTAGTGTCACCAATACAGTATCTGACCAAATGTGAAATATTTTCACAATCTCCCCTTCTGTTCCTGAGTTACAGCGTTGAATAACAGCCAGAACAGTGTTGCAGAACATTATGATGTCACAGCGAAGTTGACCTTTGACCTTTTGGATATAAAATGTCATCACTTCATCATTTTATCCTATTAGACATTTGTGTGAAACTTTGTCATAATAAGGTTCACAATGAGTTTGACCTTTGACCACCAGATTCTAATCAGTTCATCCTTGAGTCCAAGTGGATGTTTGTGCCAAATTTGAAGAAATTCCCTCAAGAAGTTCCTGAGACGTCGCATTTACAAGAATGGGATGGACAGACAGATGGACGGAAAACCCGAAAACATAATGACTCTGGACGCGGCTGTAGTCAGCATGGCAGCGTAATTTAAAACAAAAAACAAAAAAAACAGCTCCTGCACCATTAAGTGACATAATTCATCTCGTCTTTCTCAGATAGAAGACTAGCACCTGCTGAAAAAACGGCTGAACCTCAAACAGGTTAAACCTAGGACATTGACTGCTGAAGTATTTGGCTGAACCGGTTGGCTCAGCACTACAGTCCTGGGGGGAAAACACTGCAGGCAAACATATCTGACTACATTTTTTTCCAAACTTGTGGGAGACAACAGGGGATGCCTACATTAACACACGCTGACTGTCCTCAGAGAAACAAAGTTGACATAAAATAATGAGCAAGAGACGATGACTATCCTTGTGAAATATGGAATATCTCTGTCGACTGCATTTAAACCAATATCATCCATTAATAGATTTAGCACACAGTAGAGCTGCAACAATTAGTCAATTATTCCATTAGTTGCCAACTATTAAATTAATCACTAACTATTTTCTTAAATAGTTAGTGTCATTTTGAGTCATTTTTTAAGGAGAAACATCCAAATCCTCTTGTTTCAGCTTCTCAAATGTGAATATTTTCTGGTTTCTTAAGTCCTCCGTGATAGCAAACTCATTATCTTTGGTTGTTGGACTGTTTGTCAGGAACAAGACATTTGAGGTTGCACCTTGGGTTGTGGGAAACAATGATCTACGTTTTTCACAGTTTTTGGACATTTTATGGACCAAACAATTAAACGAATAATCAAGAAAATAAGCAGCAGATTAATCATTAGAATAATCTTTAGTTGCAGCCCTGGATGGGCCTTTATACAAATACACTAAACTCAACAGAAAAATACATAAAAAACAGCAGTGATGGAGAGATTACTCTCAAAACACAGAGATCTTTTGCACAGTTTCATACTAGCACATTTGTTCTGTGTATACATTAAATATACATTTATACTATATAATGTGCCTCTGTGGTGTTGCCATTAACTGTTGTGTCTTTTCTTTCCTTTAATCTTTAACATATTTTGTATTTTTCATGCATGTAAATGAATACATGTCAATTATGTCTCATGTTTGCAAACCAGCTTGCTTTAAAGTGCCTCTTGGGGGAAACATTCAGTATTAGAAAATTGAACTGAAATTGATTATCACAGAAAAATAAAGGCTGTGCAGTGAGTGAAATGTGTGCACACATACTAATTTAGACCCTGCTCCAGAAGGCCATTTAAGGGGCGTATTTCCAATTTCTATTCTCCTCCATTATAATTACAAGATGTTTAAATTAAATTAAAATCCAGTATAGAATAGAGTCATCGTGTGCAGGGTTTTTTTTTTCAGCTCACATGTGGAAAACATTATAGCCGCACATTGTGTTGCATCATCCGTACAGTGCACTTTATGCTGTGCAGGCACAGGCATGTGGGATACAGACTGAGAACTAAATAGAGTGGATGTATAGAGGGGGATCATTTAACCCCAGGCATAACAGTCACAAAAAAAAAAAAAATCTGTGCTTGCATTTGTTTTCAATAGCAGTTGGATGCCTGAAAGCACCCTTTCACACTGTTAAGCACTGTTAAGTAAAAGCAGATTTGGTAATTATCAAAAGGAAAAATCTACTCCATTCAGTCAGTCTCCATAAAAGTTTTTTATAATTGGATAGAAAGTGAGATATTAACTGAATCCATTAAGAACTGTCTTGTAATATTTGGCCAAGAACAGCCTACGATGGCTAAAATAAATTAAATACATCCACACAAACGTCTAATTAAAAATAAATCTCCCGCATAATATCAATGTCCGAAATATCAGGAATAATTTTGTCGCTCGTCCCGACGATTGTTATATTGCGCACCCTTAACTCTGAGCTCTGAAGCCTGTGAGACTTAATGAGAATCTAAACAGCTGTCCTGCAGGCTTGGCAGTCTCAGGTCTTTTATCTGCGAGCTGCAAGCTAGCAGCAGGGACACCGGGCCTCCCCGACCAAGCGAAGGGAGTAACAGACAATGTCACCACAGCCGAGGAACAACAAGCCATCAGTCAAATCTATTCAAAGCACAGGAGGAGGAATCCAGCAGAGCTTTGCTTGGAAGGAAATATGACATTTCCCTGGTGGCAGCTGAACTAAACTTGACAGATGACTGAGTATTAACGGGTTCCAAGTTTGTTTGTGTGAGACAAGATCCTCCCACCAACGCTAGCGCAAACACACTTACAGCAGGAAAGCACACACACACACACACACACACACACACACTGAAGTAGAGATGTGTTAGCTGCAAAACATGAGTTTTTCCCTTTGTGTTCTGCCTTTTTTTTTGTTTTTTTTGGCAGCTTCTCTGATCTCACTGTGCTTGTGAAAGATAACTCCATTCACGTTTGTCATTCGCAGTTACTCCGTCACGTTCATGAACGCAACAAAATCTCTACTTTGGTTACGTTGTTAGAATAAAGGATGACAGGGAGAAAGAGAGTGACAGTGAATGTTTGGTCGTGCAGCTCTTTTATGTCCTTTTGTCTCTTGTTTTTGTTGAGAAAGTTGACTGAAAGATGCTTTGTGTGTGACAGTTTTACCTTAAACCTCTTGTCTTGCAGGACCTTCTTGATGGCCACCAGCTCTCCGGAGTCACACAGCTTGGCCTGGTAGACGACGCCAAACGAGCCGTTGCCGATGACCTTAGTGTCCGTGTAGCTGACCTCCTGTGGCCGGTCGGGGCCTTGACCTGGAGTGGCCACGACTGTCGTTACCTTGCTGCCATCTTTATCCCCTGAAGAGAGAAACGGACAGAGAGACGCAGATGCTCAGAACAAAAGTACTGATAATGCCAAAATATAAAATATGATACAGTAGATCACAAATGTCAAATAATAGTGAAAAATGCTCATCACAATTTCCAAGGGATTCCAAGGGGACATTTTCAAATCGCTTGTGGTGTCCAACCAAGAGTGGTTGGACATAAATCAGAGCATAGCTCACATTTTGACTTGTCGCAGTAGGAAAAGCACAGGTGTTACTAATAACTAACTATGGCTCTGTTATATTCAAGTGTCCCAGTAAGCCTGTGTGACAGCGTGCATAATACCAGGACCCTGAAACCCAGTGACTGACAGGTTGTAGGTTTGAATCCCTGCTGACAAATATCTTAGGTGACTATAGCCAGTTTAACCCCCGTTTGTTCCAGCAGCACTTTTAAACAGCGCCATCCAGTTCTCTTCTAATATGGACGACTACTCGGCCTGTGAAAACGGTTGTATAATATTTTCTGCTGCTCTAGAGGAAGCTTCCTAAAGTCTGAGAAAATAACCCTGATTATGTCATCATGTCAAATTTATAACAGAGAGCCTGCGTTACAAACTGGAGGCATGGAGTTTGAGAGAGGAAGGCATTTACCAGGCATAGAGGATCTAATGAAAGTTGGATTACAGGAACGGTAGGATGCAGTGTTTTTGGAGCTCGACCAATACGAAGGACTAAAAGCTTCTGCTGCACAAGTCCCTGAGCTTTATGGAAGAGCAATACTAAATCGCTGGAGTAGCCCTTAAAAACATGAGACATGCTGAATGTTTATTTGAGCTTAAGACCACCTCTACAAAAAAATAACAAATCAATTTAAATATCAAGAGGGAACGATCCAAATTACATGCAAATAGTCTTCCTCTTTAAAGTGACTTAACTGCTATTGACAGCTAGTGAATAGACACTTAATTTTTTATTTTTCGCATTGTCTGTTTGAAGCTATATATCATTATTCTCATACCAGGCAGTATGAGTGCTTTTATCCAAATCAATGCATCAAATGGATTAACAAAGGCTGAACTTTCTGGGACTGACTGGACAAACTCACCAACCATAATGTGCAGACAGACAAATGCAATACTTAAGATTATCATCAGTGAAAAGTCATAAGCTAATAAGACTGTGTGTCTTTGCGATGCTAATGCACTATAGATCCGAATCTGCTTTCACACGCACCCTCTCCCCTTTATGTCGTCCTCTCCAGTCAGTCAGTCAGTCAGGAGCTGGCTACGCTCCCCTGAGATCACTTCTCTTCCGCCCACACGCACCTGCTATCCTCTTTGTCAAGGGCCAAAGTTCACATCAGCTGGCAGTTCAAAAAAAAACAACGAGGCAATAGTGTGTGTGTGTGTCGCGTGCCACGAATGTGCGCCTCCTCCCTTCATATCTCCGATATCTGACCTGCTCTCAAATTAACCCCAAAATGACACACTACCTAACGTGACAAATCCTACCGCAGCACCTGCTCCTCCCTTTTAAAATCTTCTTCCATATGAGCCAAAAGACTCACTCATTATATCTTTGTTAAATTGAACTAATTTCAGTCAAGTTGCTGATACAGTCAGCGACAAAACACATTTGTCAACAGCTCACAGTGGGTACAAAATAACGCTGATGGGTGGATTAGTGCTGCTTAATAACTGTGGCTGCTCCAGATTATGGTGTTATTTAATAGAAACTTCATGCAGCATGTTGTGGTAGCAGGCCACCTCCACACAGAGGACACCGGCGGGGCCACAGCGTCCTGTTCACAAGAGGTGGAAGTGACCACTTCATGCTGACTTCTGGAAACATGCCACCCTGTGACTGGTTTGCGTGATTAGGTAAATTAACCCCCATCATGAATCATTTTGAACACCAAAAAGTCAACGTTTTGACTCAACTGGTTAAAGAGGTTTACTGGTTTTATCCATTTTCATACTAATTGGCTGGCTGGCCTTATTCCCCAGCAGGGTTATTGATTTCGACGCAAATAGTGCCCACACAGAGACACGCACGTTCACACACATGAGCAGAAGAGCAATTACTACCTCTCCAGGGTCCAACCCAGACATGAATTAATCATTTTATCTATGTGTGTGTGTGTTCCTGTTCACGTGTATGTTCACACGGTGGTCTTTGCCACTGTGTGTCCAGTGAGTGGTGCAATTACTGAAGATTTGCTTACAATCAAAGGGTAGGGAACAGAGAGGGTGGGTGGGTCTGATAAAACTCGAAACTGTCGCTTTAAGTCTACAAAGAGAAGCTGAAGATGGATTCCGTAACAACAGAAATAGACTCCAAGCGAGTGTGTGTGTGTGTGTGAAAAAAAGAGAGAGAGAGAGAGAGAGAGAGCGCAATATGACTCTGCCTACATATTCCAGCAGGGCCATTTCTATGACGCCTCCGCACTTCCTCAAACCGTGAGAACTGTCTGTGCGCACACACACACAGACAAAAACAGAGTGAGATCTCACACTGGTGGAAATAAGGAATGCCCAGGCAATCTGAATGCAATTGAAATGGCATTTTTAGCACTGCACTACAGTGACTTACTGGGAGCCTGTTTGACACATAACCTTGTGCATACTAATGTGGCATAGCCTAAGAACTATTTTCATCAACCATCGATCATCACAGAGATTATTTCCATTAGATTTACATCTTCTACTGACGGAAAACCGTTGCGATCGCAACCGATGACACGTGAAGGATTATCTGCATATTCACATGTGATATGAGGCTTTTCCCATATAAACAACTATGAGAAATTTTAAAAAATGTTCCTCAGCATCTCCATGGCTACTCTGTCAAAACACTACAAGCCACAAGAGTATAACTAGTGTGACAAATCACAGTGCATGATTTCATGAATGTTTGCGGTATTATTCAGCAACAAAGTGACACAGAAGTGACCGCTGCTGGAACTGTTAGCCAGAGGCGTCGATAGTCAATTGAGGTCACCAGACTAGTTCAGGCCACAACTGAATATGGTTAACATGTGTAACACAAGGAAACAACACTACTGTCGAGCAGTGACGGGACCCATGCTCAAAGCTCCCTGATCTGTTACTGATACCTAGGGTGTGTAAGCGTGTTTTACTATAAAATCTGTCTAAATAAGAACTAATAAAGATGAACACATCATCTGACTGAATAAAACAAAAAAAACGAAATTATGATTTAAGCAGCACTGATTGTTGGACAAGCTGTAAACACAGCACGGTCATATGATCACCTTATAGAGCTGATATGCCAAACATGTTAGCAAACTATTGTCTTGTTGTTGTGTCCTTGTGTCTCTCTGATCTACATCAACTGTTAAAGGAGGGTTCAGCGGGTTTATCAGATTTTTTTTTTTGTTGCAGAAAGCAGCTGTATGCTATAGCTGGCAAACAAGGTTGCAATTTGTTGCAAGGAAGAAAACCAAAACAATGAGCTGAAAGACACTAAAATGCTCCATATGAGAAAGGGAGACTGCAGTATGTGGTGATAATTCTTTGTGGGTTTGTCACTACAAGTGACCCTTTTCTCATCACACATAGTCAATTGATCTGTTGTTGAAATAAAAATATTGATTAGTGCAGCTTTAAAATCAAGCAATACACAGTATGACAAATCATGAGTAAACAAAACTCAGAATCTGACCAAGGTATTCACTGCCACGCAATTTATTGTGTGTGTGTGTAAGATATAACAGTGAGTATGGAAACAATAGATGCACCTCCTGCCCCAAAATCTATGACAGACTCCACAGATACCAGACAAGATGCTGTGTTTTGTTTGACTAACACACCGGCATGTACAGTGTGGTCCAAAAGCCTGAGGCTACTAGTCAAGATTCTGTTTTACATTTGTTGTTTTGAATGTAATACTTTTACATCAGAAATGATATCAGCTTAACAATTTGAGTGAAAAGTTGAATCTTTGAAAAATGTACATGAATTTCAGAATATCTTTGTATTTTGTATGTCCCCCCTTTTGCTTTAAAGATATGAGGCTTTTTCCCTATCTTTATCAATGATTTATTGACTTCACATTCAGGTTTTGTAATTCTGTCCCTCAAACCCTGCCCTCGCACTCAAATAGCCCCCGCTTGCTGTTAGATTAGCTCTGCTCAAACTGTACGCTTGCACTCAGATATATTGTTGCTTCCTGCTCCAGCTTGAGCTCTTCTCCTCGCACTCAGGCTGCTTCTCGAGAAACGTCTGTTCTCAGACTTCTGCTCTGCTCTCAGATATTTTTTGTGCAACAACCCTGTCAAAATCCCCCAACCAACAGAATGCCAGGTGTAGTGTTGACCAATGAAATGATCTCTGCCTCCTTGTGGGCGACTTCACTATACTTAGAGCGTCCCGTATGGTCAGTTACTCTTTAACTGGGTTCATCCACTCCCGCCCTCCAGGGCTTTATTAAATGTATTTTCCTTGCTTTCTTTACGACTTGTGGAATAAAAAGGACAGTTAATATATATACCAGTTCCCATACTTTTTACTGTAATAGCTACATACAATAGTAGCCATATAGCACACCGGCCTTCATGACTCAAGAGCGGGACTCTAGAAGATCACCAGTCAAGGACCTCAGGAAAGTTTATTATTTTAATGGTGCTATTACTTCAAATTGAATTGATAAAGTCATATTTATGGCACAAGAATCCATCCATGATAATATGCTTGGCTTTGAAGCATTGTAAATTACGTGAACACTGTTGCTAGGCAACTAACAACAAAATGGACGCTACTGTTTTGTAGCGTCCATTTTTCCTCTGTATGTTAGTGTTTTATTCCAATTTATTCCAATCTCAATTAATGCTTCAGCATGATTACTGGAGACCGAGATACACATTTAGTTATTCATAACTCCTCCTGGTTTGACTGCCCTGCTAGTCAGCAGGTCAGCAGTCAATAATATCTGTGACACAATTTAAGGATTTTCTCAACTTAATCAGTAACAGACCCCTCGTTGTTCAACTGCAAAGCTAATGCTTAATGTCTGCAATGTAACTAGTAAACATGTGACTGATTTAATTGTAGATAAACAGATGTGATACCTGCAAGTGGGGACGTATTTACCGTAATTACAATATGTGAAACCTTTCTGATAGGGCAGACCTTAACACAGCATCATTTGAAGAGAAGGATATACATACAATACACAACCTCACCAACTGCGTTTTTAAAATGTAGTAGCTCATTGAAGTTGCTTTTGTTTTCTTCTCTCTTAATGTGTTAGCTATTAGTACTTTTCCCCATTCCTAAAGAAGGGAATGTAGATAAGAAAAAAGAACGTACAACACTTGAAAGCCAAGCTTATAATCATGGATGTATTCTTGTGCCATAAATATGACTTTATCAATTCAATTTGAGGGTAGTAATAGCACAATTAAAATAATTAACCTTGACTTTGGTGATCCGCTAGACTCTTGCTCATGAGTCATGAAAGTTACGTCATTTTCTGTCAACCGTCTGACAGGAGGCTGGTGTGTTGTACGGCTACTATTATATGTAGCTATTATAGTAAAAAGTACGGGCACTGGTATATATATTTTAACTATCCTTTTATTCTAAAAGTTGTAAAGAAAGCAAGAGAAGTTCATTTAACAAAGAAAAAAAATTCAGAGAACGTTGGGGGGCATCGGAAGCAACATTTTTGAAAGGGGAGCGTTGAGGTGTTCTTGTTCATTAGACCTCCTCAGGGGTTTCCTATGTTTTTTCAGAGCGCTGTCAAGTTTTTTTCCCTCCGTTTTACGCGTGTAACTACATACAAATTTGTGTTTTGGGCTCTGAGTGCTTTGAAAATGCGGGTGACCTATACTCAACACTGTACCTGAACGCCTCCTGTGTACACACGTGGAAACTGCTGAGTCTCTACTGTGGTTTACTGTCATTTATGGTCGCGCTAGCTTCTCTGTCCTTAGTTTAGCTTAGTTTGTAATGTCTTATTAAAATTTGTTAAAATCCTGTAAACTTGAAACAGCCCGTCCTCTCAACCAGCAGCAGAGGGAGGAGGAGGAGGAGGACAGGACGAAGATACTGAATGATGTCTGTGTTCTTCATTCTTTCTAAACTTCACTCAGTATTTTAATATCAGGAATATACTCTTATTTCTTTCCTCTGGAGTTTCGTTCATTCCACCAATACAGTCAACAAAGCAACATGACACATCGCTTAAACTACCATCTCTGCTATTATCAGATCATTTTAACACCTGCTGACATAAACATGATGAAAACTGTTGGTTAGGTTACCTTTAGATGCTGAAAATAATGTGAATCAAGCTGACGAGTGAAGGTGAAATGAATCAGCAGCTTCAACCAGGAAACCAACCAGAAGAAGAACAAACATGTAACTCACAGCAGGAGGTTTGTAAGGTCTGTTGATTCACAAACATTCTCAGCTCTCTGTATTCATCTTTAACCTGAAGTGTTCTTAAAGGAAGACTGATCACATAACAGAAGCTCTGAACTTTAGAACGAAAGTCAAATATTAACAGACAGTATAAACCTTTATCAGCTGGATCGTGTGTGCCTTTTATTCCAACAAGGAAATAAAAAGTGCCGAGATGGCATTAATGCAGTCTGTTGTACGTCTGTGATCTGTGCAAAACGTGACAATTACATTGTGGATAAGATAAGGATAAAATTCCAACCATACCTGTCCCTACAGCTGGCTGGTGGCTACATCCTGACTATGGCAGGATGAGAAAATTGCATTTCAAATCCATTCACTATAAGCCTGTTTTACCAAAGTTTTGTGATTGTTATATTTTATGACACACAGTGCGTTTTTTAATAAATATTGTAATGATAATAGTCCAAAATTGTGTGAAAATGCATAGTTTTTGACCTTTGACCTGGTTACTTTATTTGACCCTGCAGATAAGATTATTTAATCAACACCAACAAATATATCATATCAGAAAAATAACACAGAACAAGAAAAAACTGCCGCCAGTATTCCATTGAAGATTGTATCTATGGATACATATCCTTCTGCTTTTTCCCCCAGTAGCCTCAGACTTTTTCTTTGGTGGGCTGTGCTTGTTGCACCAAATTACCGCTTTTTGATTGGCTGCTGTTCGGGATCAATAACAAGACTTAATTGAAGTTTGACTGTCAAATATCCAACTGTTGCGTTTGTTTAACACTTATAAATATCATTTCTATTCACGTGCTGTTTTTGCTCACTGCATGGCAAACTAACAATAATAACATTCAAACTGTCCGGTTAAATCAAATCTGTTATTTGGCATCCAATGACATGATTTTTTAAATGATATATAACACAGAATAATAATTAATATTAATATTCAGGGGAGACAATTAGCCTACATTTTAATTGATGGGGGGCGGTAAAGGACCTGGATAATGGATAGGGGGGTGCTGGCCCAAAAAAGGTTGAGAACCACTGGTCTAAGAAGTAAAACGAAAACGCCCACCAGGAGGCAGGGATCATTTCATTGGTCAACACTACACTTAGCATTCTATTGGTAGAGGGATTTTGACAGGATTATTGCACAAAAAATCCGAGAGCAGAGCAGAGGTCTGAGAGCAGACATTTCACGAGCGCACAGAAGCAGCCTGAGTGCGAGGAGAAGGTCTGAAGCTGGAGCAGGAAATCTGTGCAAGGAACAATATATCTGAGTGCAAGCATAAGCAGAGTAGAAGCAGAGCAAATCTAAGAGCAAATCAGGGCTATTTGAGAGCGAGGGCAGGGTTTGGGGGAAAGAATTGCAAAATCTGAATGTGAAATCAATAAATCATGCTCTCTAATTGAAAGACCACACTCTTGAAGAGACAGGGGGGGAAAAAAAGTCCCATAGAATGACAGCATGCACTCGAGCTGGCATGGACTCCACAAGATGGTGTAAAACCTGATGACCCCTGTTATCCCAGCAGGATTTGACAATGTTCCAAAGAACTTCTTGTGATTTCACAGAATGCTTGGCTTTCTCAGTCTTCAAGTGCCCCCATAAATGTTCAGTGGGGTTGAGGTCAGCTGACTGTGGAGGAAAGTCCATGACAGTCAGGATTCATTGGTCTTCAAGTAGATCTAGCAAAGCTTTGAGGTGTGTTTGGGGCCTTTATCCTGCTGCAGTATGAATCCTTCTCCACAAAGATGCAAACCATGTCTCTCCAGAATGGCGTGGTACTTCTCCTTGGTCAGGGTGGAGTTAATTCGGTGCAGGTGTCCAACTCCAGAGTAGGCAAAACACCCCTAAACTTGAATATTCCCGCCACCATGTTTCACTGTCGGTTTGATACACTGGGGTATCATTGTCTCTCCTGATTGTCTCCTAACATACACTCTTCTGTTACTGCCATAAATCTCTAACTTGGATTCATCAGTAAATTGGACTGTAAAATGCTGGTATTTCTCAGCCCACCCCAAGCGTTTGGCCAACCATCCATCCACAGGGAACATTTTTTTCTCCATTTGAAAGTAATGTATATGTACTTGAAAAGTCAGAAATAAGAGTCAAAATAAAGAAATAAATTGCTCAAGTCAAGTGATTACTCAGGCTTTAGAGGTACTGAAGTGGTAAAATTTTGCTGTGATCATCTGTCAGATACTGTCAGGTTGTAGTAGTGACATTATCCATGTTTTTATAACAAGATGAGGGATCATTTTCACATCACTGCAGTCGTATCACTATGAGTGAACCTGCCAAAGTGTTCTTTCCGCTCAGAAATTTGGCAAACAAATTCATGCAATCACATGCATACGTACAATATAGTGCATTTATTAACTGTTTGACTATTACTGACTATTACTATTTTTATGCTGGGTGTATTAATGGGTCAAAATACAAGGCTTGCAGAATGTAAAACAGGTTTCAGTAGTAGTGATATTTGTGAGGAATGTATTAAGAGAAGTGAAGGTACACACGACTGAAAAGTCTTCCACCAGTGTTGCAAGGCTGATGAGATAATTCACTACATTACTGGAACATCCAGTCACAGGAATGTCACCTCTGACACAGAGACATTTGGCCAAGCTGCCCTTTTGATTGAGACATCAAGGTATCAGTGAGGTTTTGACAGGGATGGAAATTAGCACCGGCCACCGGCCAAATGCTGGTGAATTAGTGAAGTGGCTGGTGAATGTGGCCGGTGGCATTCAATGGAGTTGTTCTACAAATGACCTGTGGAGGGCAGCGATACGACTATGCTGCATCTAGTCTGTCGCAAGTTTCGCTTCTAGCCTAACCTGACAGACTATTTTAACACTGTGGCTTCACATTGTGGGTGTAAAGAGAGCAGCTGATATCAGTTCGCCTTCACAAGAGGTGATTTTTCAATGAGAAGTGGAGAAGAGCTGACTGTGGGGAGTTACGTGACTGGCTAGTTTTCGATGAGAGTAGTCTGTCGATGTTTTGCTCCCACTGTCGCCACCCGCTTCGGCCAGCAGCAAGACAGACAAAAGCTTTATTGTAGGCACCGAAAATTTGAAATTGGTGGCTATCAAGGACCACAAAGCCTCCAAATGAGGTGATCTGCACTGTGTGTGAGTGGGAGAGAGAGAATTAAAAATGGATAACCATAAGTGAATAAATATTAAATTAATACTTTTTATGGGAAAAGTGTTTATTAGTTTTATTGTATTAGTTTGTTTTTTACATAGCAAGACAAGCACATGATCAGTGTGATTACAAAATGGTGGCTGGTAAAATATATGAGTGGTTGGTAGAATTTAAGTTTATCATAATAAGCTAATTTCCAACACTGGGTTTTGACCAGACACAATGGGGGATGCATAGATTTTAGACATCAGAGTGAGAGCAGCCTGCAGAGGCCGGGTGGCTCCTTCCCTCAAACCTCAGCTGAGTAATTCTGATGCTTCTTGTCTTGTCTGCGAGTCCTGTTTAATTCAGAATCAAAGAGTATATTTGGGCAGTTTTGTTCCCATCGTCACTTGCAAAATCTGAGAGAGGGACAGAAAGAAAAGGAGAGGAAAGAGGGAAAGGAGGGAGAGAGAGAGAGAGAAAGCTGCAGCTTTGAAATGCTAAACAAGCCGCTCATTGTTCTTGGCCAGCTGCCTCACCCCCAAAAAACAAAACCTTAAGAGTTCGAACGTGGGTGTGTGAATGTATGTTGTGTATGTACGTGTGTTTCTGTCTGCCTGTGTAGGAGATGTAAAAGGAATCTTCACAGGGTTATACACACCTACAGCTGCTTGAGATCGTCATAGCTGGGGTCAGGGTAATGGTAAGTGACATAGGAAGAGAGGAAGAGAAACTTAGTCTGGGTGGATTCCTTCCAGGTGACATGATGTTACATGAATACAGTACAATCATGACACAGCTGACACTGCAAATCACACACTTCTGAATGACAAATCTGATTTGGGATTAAAAAAGAAAGTGAGTGTCTCCTTTTTTATATATATATATATATATATATATATATATATATATACGATTCTGTGGTAACTTGTTGATTGGAAAACCACTAGTTTTTACAAAAATGAGCTGAGTTGAGATGAAACAATTGGTTGGTTAATGATGGTAAGCTGAATATCTTTGGGTTTGGGACTGTTGGTCGGATAAAACAAGTGAACTGACAGTTTCACCTTACACTCTAAGAATTTGTGATAGGCATTTTTAACTAAACAATGATATATTAAGAGAAAATGAGTGGCAGATTTATTTCAAAATATTGTTGACCACATACTTCAGCATCGATAACGAGACGCTGATGCCTCCATGCTGCATTTAGACTGAACTAAGGGTGGGAGATATGGTGTCTGAAAAAAAAATCTTTAGTAGTATGGATACCATGGACAAGCAGAATGAGTATAATTCAACTTTTAGGACCAGCGAAGGACAACATTTAAAATACAGTGCATCATAAAGCCATTATCTAGTCTCACATTTCATTACTGATATATGAATGGGTTGCCTCTTCCAGTTCTACAGCACAGCTTGTATTTGAGCCATTGTGGACGTTAGCTTTTCCTCAGTGTATCTGTCTACTGTATCCAGAAACTCAGAGGATCTGTTCCAGCCAGCATGGCAGACAATCACAGCAGCTATCAAAGCCAGTTCCTTCAGCTGGACACAAGATGAAAGAAGAAAGCGGCTTCTTTCAACAAGCACCTCTATTATCCACATCTTAGTATCAAAATAGTGGTTTGTGTTAAAACATGTTACTTCACCAGTTCACTGAGGAGCTTCAGGAAGTAGCTCCAGTTCACCATATCAATGTATTATGAGAACTGGATAACTTGTTCCACAGTGGTGCCACATTCATTTCAATGAAAGTTGCTCACAAATGCCATAGATTTTTCAGGCTTCTGCATTTGTAAGCCAATGGAGCACCCTTCTCTGGTTGTTATTGAGACACACAGAAAAATGTTATCACTGCTTTAACAGCACATTCTTTTGCAATAACTGTGTATGGGAAAAAGTCCAATGGGCCACAGGGCGTCACGGAGCGTGCAATTCCAACTGTGGCCACTATAACAAGATTGCCTCACAGTCCAGCGCTTTTATTGACGGCTTGGTTCATCTCTGGTGTTGCCCTCCATTGTGCATTCAAAGGCCAAAACCGCCACCAAAAGTATCACCAAAGACAGTTTCCTAATAACACCCATGATGCAACCGGGTCTGCATTCATCCCATTTCTGCCAACAACCAATTTCAGCAATTGCCTGAAACTAACTTATACTATGGTATTGGATAAATTATCTGAACTAGTCTGACATTCAGGTCATCTGGGAAGTTTTATATTTTCCAATTGGAAAAAAAGATCTTTGAATCAACCGTATAGTCGGAATTTAAAGTAGGATATGTGGGAATTTTTTGTAAGCTCTCTTATCTCTAACATGACATCAACAAGTGCTCAAGAATATAAAAAAAATGGAAAACACGGAGGAGAATCTGTCAACAGCCCAAGGTATCAACTTAATGAACACAATCAGTTGTCAAGATGGTAAAAAGTGGGACAACAAAGCCGGTTTTAAATGACCAGAATTCTCCTTTAAACTTGAGTTGAACCAACTTTTTGCCTTCTTTTACCTTCTCTCATCTTCTCCAATGTTAGGTGTAGCTTGAGAGATCATTGCAAAAAATACTTGATGTGTTGACAGTTTATCACAGGGGACATCTGAGAAATCAAAGACTCTATGGTGCTGAACACCATCTGCTTGTAGAAATCAAATTATTTAACACTCATTTACTTGGACGCCTCCAACTCCAGCTTTCATTGACTTCTAATAATGCGTTGACTTACCAGATGAGTCCCTTGGAGAAAAAAATATTTCTAGGTTGAGAAACCACTGGCGTAAAACTCGTGCAATGTTAAGTCCAAAAGGTCGACCAGGCATTTGTTGCTAATTCAGTAGCTTATGTCTGCACAACAATTAGGCCAAAGTCCTCCAGTTCTTACGTTTAGCCGACTTATTGACACCAGATTTCATAAACCCTGTTTTCCTTTGAACAGCAACATAACAATGAACAATCCACACAGACAGGAACGGACCAACGCTTCGACACCCATATCTAGGACAGGAGAGTTATTGGGTTTGGGATGCATCACTGTGTGCAAGTGTGTGTGTGTGTGTGTGTGTGTGTGTCCTAGTCCACCCATTGGTTTCCCAGTGCCAAGCCCCGGAGGAGAGGCTCGATCTCAAGCCTCACCCCACTGACACACATCACCATCACGTCACAGTCCTTAAACACCGTCAACATTCCTTGACAGCCGCATTTTTTCTTACACACGACCAAATGTGTGCCT
Organism: Thunnus maccoyii; assembly: GCF_910596095.1. Taxonomy (NCBI): domain Eukaryota; kingdom Metazoa; phylum Chordata; class Actinopteri; order Scombriformes; family Scombridae; genus Thunnus; species Thunnus maccoyii. Next base: position 20,678,246 of record NC_056543.1, on the reverse strand, counting down.
GCAAGCGAGGCAGGAAAGGGTGTAGCTAGGTAGGTGTCTCCAGCCAGGTTATTAGTCATCAATAATGTGGAAATTTAAGTTAAAAAAAGAGAATTTAAGTGAGCTGGAGCAGTCTAATAATCTCAAATGTGTGTCATGCAGCCTTTTAAACTAGGAACACATCAATATAAGCTATATTAGATTATGATAAACTCCCATATAATATATAGTGTCATATTACCACATCATTAACACATGTATTGTTCAGCTCTAATAGGGACATTTGAATACTTGAACAAAGGATATCTGCAGTCTATTACACACGTACACAGTGGTATAATGCTGCCAGTTTGCAACGAGACACTTTGACATAAAGCAGGCAGTGGAAAGGTGAGTGAGTGCAATATGGCTTGAAATCAAAGTAGATGTAATATGAAGCAGGAATAATATAGATTTGGTGGTTGATGTTAAATATGTACTTCACAAGTGTGCTTGGATATCGCCAGCCTCCCTCTTTCAGCAGGTAGGCCCAGTGAGTCGCATATGGCTTCATCTCTGCAGCCAGTCTATAACCAGCCTCCGGCTCGGTGCCACTGTGGCTTCATGTACAGGATACTCTGTGTCACTCTCTCCAGCCGTCGCGACGTCTGATCTCGACATGCCCCATAGACTATAAGATCAGTAATCCCCCCACCCCCCCACCTCTCCCGGATCACGTCAGTTTCGCCCCTCAAACTATGGGCGCACCTTCCGTTTTGACAGTTGCGTAATAGACTGGCCCTATCGTTTTAACTCTATTACGCATACGGCTGGGTGCTATGTAGTAATACCGCTGTGAGATCTAATCTACAAATGGACAATAATCGGAACGGATCTGCGGTAAAAGGAGAGGGCTTGGTTTCTGACCTGGGCCGGTGCCAACCCCTACCTTCCTCTGGCCCGGCCCTGCCCGGCGCGGCCTGCTAACCCCGGCCAGGCTGACCGGCCCCGGGGCGGCGCGTCAGAGCGCAACGGTCTGCGCTCACACACCGAGGCGAGCACTATGTGTGTGTGTGTGTGTGCGCGTGTGTTTGTGCGTGCATGTGTGTGTGTGTGTCAGTCTCAGTCAGTGACACGGTTATATGACAGGGGCTAAGCTAATCGGCAGCTAACGTCATGCACGCCTGACACATTTTCAGCCCTGTTAGTGAGAAGACATGAGCGAGGATGTGCAGCCCTTACCGGGCCTGCTGCATGCAGAGAGGGAAGGCTACTGTAGGATTGCAGGGATGTACTTACTGCTGACTTTCATGCTGCCGAAAGCTGAGGGCTGCGGCACTGGTTTGCAGCTTTCCGCGAAGGATGTGGTCCTGGGCCGACCCGACATGATCCAATCCCTTTGATTCTCGGACTCTCGGAGACTTGTGACTCTCTACACGGCAGGGCTGGTCGGTTCTCCGAACCTTCTCATCCAAAAAGGATGACAGTAAATGAATAACACTATAATTCACAGGGGGGAGGAAGGCAGACAGAAAGCGATCCCTTTATCCCACAATCCTTCACACTAGTTCGTCTCACCTAATAAACTACCCTTTCTTTCCCACCAGCGGTCAATCAGAGCATCATTTCTTCCGTATATTCCTCGTTTTCTTTCAATGGGCCTCTAAAGACACGTCTCCGACTAAAATAGTCATGAATCTGGCCTCTCCCTGTGGGCCCCCCGATTAAAAACCAATTGAGATTTCTTTCTGGATGCGGATTGAATTTCACAAAGATGAAGAAGGGTGAGATCAGGTGTTCAGAGAGCGGATCCGGTGCGGATCACGGGCAAATGCGGCGTTTTCTTGGCGATTCAGGACGCATGCAGTTCCTCTTCATATCCCGATGTGGAGGCTCAGTGATCCGACTGCCATGGCGGCTCCCTCGCTATACGCTAGCCTACAGAGACCGTCCGACGGAAAATCTGCCTTCTTCTGCGACTTCAGCGGCTCTGCGGTGAATCCAAATCTGCCCTTGCCGCCGTCAAATTTCGGTGTCTTGACCGAGGCCCCGGGGCGGCGAGCTCTTCAGAAAATGATGGTCTTAAGGTACAGAGTGCGACGATACTGAATTTCTTTTTTTTTATTCCTTCCCCATAGGTTTCAGGCTCGCTGTCTTTGTCGCTACGCCCGATAGCTACGCCATTTCCGTAAAAGGTTATCGGGATGTGTCTGCTATGAGGGAAGGAGGTGCACGCTGCTGACGTAAACCGAGACGGGGAATATGAAAACTGTGAACGCGCAAAAGGTGAATCTGGGGTGGCCAATTGGACCAATCAGAGAGGGTATCCTTTAGAAATGGGCGTTTACAGTTTTCCTTTAGACAAATCAGAACGTGGCTCTTGAACACCACATGGCACAATTTGCTTGGCACCGCCTACACGACTTCAAAGGCTTTTTTTCCACGCCGCTACGGGAACAATGGGCGGATCTGCTCTCGGGATTGATGACTTTGTCGTCCAATGGAGCTCCGAAATCAGACTGTCAGTACAAACGGACCCAGCTGTCACAGAGCACCGGTGGTCATGCAGCACTGTTGCTATGTCAGTTGCAAAACGCCTGTCCTCTATTTTCCTCTCACACCTATTTATGCACGCGGCTCCGGGCACATCCATTTAATTTGTGTCATAATGCTTAGGAATTATAATAATGTGTGTGCATATGTGCATGGCAGCCTTGTCACTAGAGCTCTTTATCCAGCTTCACCCCATATAAGGCATCTTTTATAACGGGAATACGAGGCTGTGACTAATTAATAGTAAATAAATACTTCATGTATATGTATTTTTCTGTTCTTCCCCAAATCACCATATCACTCCCTTTGCACTACCCTCATTCCAACAATATATATCTTAAGCCATTTTTCCATCAAAGGTAAATGGTCTTATGGTCCAATCAAATCAAATTATTGTTATTCATAACTTTTTAAAGATCTGTAAAATATTAGTAATGGAGTTATTAACCATTAATGAATCCACTGCACACATATCATGTAAATATTCACAAGTGCACTAAATGTGTATTAATCCGCCACTGAAAACAGTCCCCAACAAACACACAGTTTTCTTCTGTTTGAGTAATGTTTGCTTAAAACTAAAGTGTCCAGCTGTTATAGGAAATCACTGAGCCTTTTCTTAAACTGAAACTAAATATATATGTGGCAAGTTTCTAATGATTTACATCTTCAGAAGGGACCATTGGATTTGGGGCTAAGAGCAACAAAAAGGGAAGGGAAGTCGACTTATTATAAAGTGGTAAAGTTTATGCTCCTCTGGTATTTAAAACCACTTGAGGTGAGGTATCCAAGATCAAATCAAATCAAAAATGTGGTGCATGCAAAGACTTAGAAAGAGATGAGGGGGTGAGAGTGTGTGTGATTGATTCACAGCTATTTTTATTCTACAATTTCTCAACATGTCACATCTTAAACAGAGTGCAGGCCACTCATCTTAGCTTGACAGGAAAGTCTTTCCTCCTGCACAACAAAACTGGTAGTGTGTCTTTTGTGTGGTCTGTATGTCCTCTGTTATGCTCGACATCAAAGGGAATTTCTCCCAGGCTTCTTCAATGGTTCATATGCAGAATGAAGAGCAAAAACAGGCAGCAGAGCAGAAGTAATGCAAGACACTGTATTCCCTTCATGGCAACACTTCCCCCGGCAAACACGCTTTCCCATTAGTGAAAGGAAAAAGTGCAGAGAGACAGACAGGAGATAGTGGAGGGAGTGAGACAGACAAGCTAGACAGGAAAGAGAAATATAAAAATACATATCAATAAATATCATGAAAACTCCTGAAAAACTCCGTAGATTAATTGTTAACTATTTTGGTTGATTAATCCTGGGGTGATTTAGCTTTTACCATGAAAAGGCAAATGAAGGTCAGGTTTAGTATTTAGCACCAAGTCAATGCTGGATAACCAACAAGGCAAAGTGGGCAAGTTATTACTGTCTTATAGAGGGGCCTTCTTAATAGCTTTAATATTTCGGTTGATATTATACGTACATGTTGTTAAACTAATTTATATTAAATCAAATTATAACAAATTAACTGACATACAGCCAATAGGGTATTCCAACATAGAAACACTGTCTGGTTTCTGCTCTCTCTTGCATGAAGTCAGTGATTTATACACTTTCTGTTTAAGCTGTTCATGCCGTGAGGCTCCTCTTCAGAAGATGCAGAATGAACATGAAGTGGTGCAGAGGTACTTTTGAAAGTAAACAAATGAGGGCTTGAGGGTCAGCAGGTCTCCCTTTCTCTTATACATGACACACACTCCAGATAACTGTGACTGTTGAACAATAAATACTCTTGATGAGTCAGGACAATAATACTGACATCATATTTAAATGTAGAAATGTGAAAGCAGAGACCTGTCTGCACCATGCTGACAGCGTGGGCGTGGTGTCCCATAAACCAGCTGTACATGGGAAGCAAGCACAGTCTATACATAGTCTGTAAAGACTGTGAGGGGTAAATTATAAAGCAACAATCAGCTGGTACAATAAAACAGCATAGCAACATTTTAAGGAATGTATATGACAATGTAAAAAGGAGACAGAAAGTCATTCTGTACATCAAAACATCTACAAATAAATATTAAAATAAATATTTGCAAAATAGCTGTTGTGCACATTTTTACTGTTGAGTGAAAACCTTTTTACTTTGCATTCTGGGTCTTGCATTATAAATTATGCTTCATTAACCTTTAGCCCATGAAACACCTTCGAAATAGATCCGGTAATTTAAAAAAAGAATGCATTAATGCCAGCTGCAAATATACTGCATGTATTTTTCTTAACATCAGACTTATGGAATGTGAGGGTTTTCTTCTGACAGCAAAAATATACATCTAATGCCATAAGTAATATTAAAAACTAAACACTGTGTGCTTTTGAGCTACAAAGGTTTTCACAAATCTAACAGTCTCATGAGTGAAACCACTCCTTCCCACTGTGCACAGCTCAAGAATATCAACCCATTGAAAGTTTAAACTTTCTTTGTATAGAATGCAAAACACATTGAAAGATTCAGTCAAGTCATAGATGCACATTAGCTTTATAGGTGCTGAACTTTGTGCCTCGTCTTATCCTCAAAGCTAATTTTATACAATGTTTCTCGGGGAATGAATTCAAGTGGTGGAAATGGATGAACATGTAAAGTGCAGTGTGTTCATACAAAAGTGGGTTTGATGTCTTCTTTGAACACCACAGGGTGTGGGGAGCGGTAGAGGCTGTAGCCTTCGTACTCGCTGTCCGAGGAATCAGAAGAAGTGTCTGAGGACAGGAGCGAGCCCCGCTGCAGGCAGGAGTCACAATAGGGACGGTGGTAGTAACAGTAGTCTGTTGAGCTGCTAGAGTCTGAGTCCCAGTACCCACAGGAGTCTCTAATGCGTCTATGGTGCTGCTTATTATCATCACTCGCTTCCACGTCAGGTGTGTGACCATGATCCGCACATGGCGAGACTGAACATCTGTGAGACCTACTGACACACCTCCGACATTTTCTTATCACTTCATGCCCTTCTGTCTCCTCATCCTCCTCCCCTTCCTCCACCTCAAGATCGCTGTTGTGAACTTGGCGGAGGGTGCTGTCCACAGTGACTCCCTCAGGATGCTTGTCTTGATTCTGGGCTTCACAGTTTTCCCTCGTCTTCCCACAAACAGCAGCCTCCGAACCTGTGTAGAAGCATGGCGGGGCCAAACCTCTTCTGGAGGAGTGGAAGGGCGGTCGACGTTTCCTCATCGCATAGGGAGAGATGCTGGGGTAGCTGAAGACTACAGGTGGGCGAGGGGAGCGTGGTGTCCGCGGGGAGAGCGGGGAAAGTGCAGAGGCCTCTATAAATTTTAGCTGAGAAGGCGTCCTGGCTGTCTGACTGGGAGATTTGAGTGCAGTTTCAATGACTGCATCCACACTCAGTTCTTGGAGAATCTCCTGCAACTGCTCGCTGCTGACAAAACCAGTCAGTCTGGCGTTGGGTCCCAGCGGGGATGTTAGGCCGCTGTAATTGCTGAGGGATTGTAGGGAGGTAACAAAATCAACTGTCTCTTCTGCTGTCCTGAGTAAACCAGGGGACTGGAGAGACGCAGGCTGTTTGAAATCCTCCACTCTTCTAGATTCAGCTGTGTCTCTGCCTATGGGACCAGCAACAGAGGCAGTCCTCTGATTTTCACCCGCATCAGGGAGAGGAGAGGAGGGAGCAGCGAGGGTGGTGGAGTTCGGAGCAGGGGCAGAAGGCGGTAGAGCATTAGACGACGATGGAACAGCGGCAGCAGTGAGGCGAGGGGAGAGATGAGGGGGTGAGAGTCTGGATTTTGTGCCTATGTGAGGTAGAGGAGAAGAGGGGCTGTCAGACTGTAGCTCTGTGGTCTGAGTGGAGGAGGAGTTGAGGTTTGTGGCGGAAGAGTCCATTTCCTGTTCCCCAGGTGGTTGGCTGGCTGACATGAGACGCAGGAGTTTATCTTTGGCGTTGTTCACCTGCTCCTGCAGACTGTCAATCACTGCGTTCTTCTGAAAGTTGTAACAGGAAACACAAGTTGAAGGGGAAAGTTTTGTTTGGAAAAATCTACCTTTAAACAAATCTCCTGCCTTTGGACGGTTTTTAAATCGACACAGACAGTGTTGCCAAGCTCCACTGCTGTCAAGTTATTTTTAACTCCATCTAAATTACAGTCTTCTCAGTCAATTTCCAATGAAAGCTATTTGCAATTTGATGGTTAACTGCATGTCTAAGCTGTATGTCTCAGTGACTTATTGTCACCATATCCCTCTGTTGACTCCAATTTAAAAAGGCTTATAAAAGAATAATCTTAGGCAATTTTAAGTCTGAAGATGTTGATAATGTGTCTTGTATGAAAATCAGTGTCATCAGAAGAAAGAAAACATGCTGTTATTTTTAACAATGCTTTGTATGTGCAGACAACACCAAGAATAATGTTAAAGAGAAGGGTGACTTCGATCAGTGATGTCAAATTAGAACAAAAAAAGATTTATGAAGCTTGAAATAATGTGAAGAGATCTAGTTCATTGGACAAGCTCACATGAATGATATTTTTTTGATTTCCTTATAGAAAAAGAGTGATTCAGTACCTCATTAATGAGTTTTTTCATGGAGTTGTTCTCCCCCAGCAGGTAGTAGATCTCATCCTGGCTGTACACAGAGGGCTGGCTCTTGCTGGGGCTGCTGAAATACTTGGCCATCTGACTCGGGTTGTTCTGATCTTCTTCAAACTGCCGCCACTGGGTCAGCTGCATGTTGGTCAATGTGAGGAGAAAAAAATGTATAGAACATTACTGTAACTTTCAGCTATATACAATACACACACTGGTAATAAAGGTTCCCAGGGTGATTTGACATGAGATCTTTTGACCAGGTGTGTTTGAGCTTATTGCTCACCATTAAAATATTTCCTTCCTTTCCTTAAGAGGCATTCCTTTACTGTAACATAAACCCACTGCCAGACACTTAGAGAGTCATAAACCTGTTTGCAACAGCCTACGTAGTTTTGACTCATAAACACTTGCTGCCTGAGTCACACTCCACTGATAGACATGGCAAACTGACACGCATATGGAAAAGGGAGGTGTGGGCACCACAATCACTCATAGAATTGACTTGTTTTGTCAAAACAAAAAGAGAAAGCCATACAAGCATTTGTCATTCATCTGTCTGTCTCACACATATGTCTATGTTTATTTTCTGTCTGTCTGAATGATTGTGGCTGTTTTTCACTGCTGGTTTCCAGACATAGTATCCTATGATTAGATGACAGTTCTGCCTAAACAATAATATCCCCCTCCCTGGTGGTTAATGCCTTAGTGATGCTGCTAAAGAACTGTCATCACCAGAAACATTGGAGATGTCAGCTGTGTTTTTCCAAGCATGTAGAAGGGATCCTGCACATTCCCCCCAAAACTTGCAACAGAAACATTTGAGAGAAAATAGCTAAATATGCTTTTTCATCCTCTTTGTCAGGACTTTCATGCATCTTAAGGTGTTTTCATTACCTGAGGCACAAACAGCATGCAGTTGGTAGCCAGTGTGCAGATGAAAATGGCTCCAGCCACAGTGCTGTAGACCAGGTTGGGCCAAGCCTGCAGGAAAATGGACACAGGGACGGCTACAGATGAGGAGAGGGTGACCAAAGTGACAGCTGTTATGATGGTGGGAGACTGGTTGACTGGAGGGTGGCTGACGTTGCTGGTCAGCCCAGCCAGGTAAGTCCCATAGAGGAGAAGACAACCCTAGAGAGAGGTGCAAAGACAAAGTTAAGACAAAGGAGGGAAATTTAAAGCAACATGTTAGATGTTGAGTTCTCTAATAATCACTGGAGATGATATTTTGTCTTTAAGCAATAAATGATTTCATGAATTAAGAAATAGTGCAACTGCCCGTAGTGATTTTGTGTTTATATATACATTGTCTGGTATAGGGCAGTAAGCAGTACCACGTGATGGCTACATGATACATTTGTCAAAACATGTTCACTTCATCTTCTGTCATTGCACAAGTTTGTCATTCAACACTAAATATTTTAGTTCATCTTGGGGATGCAGCAATCCATGTAGCAAATACTGACTTAACCATCTGAAGGTCCTGTAATAATATATATCAGTTATGTTATATGAAGAAACCTCACTTTCCCCATAGAGACTCTCGAGTTTGTTATCTTATACATTAGAACAAAGTAATTGACTTCCTTCATTGTCAAATTGACTTCCTATTCAACCTGACTTCCTACCTGACTTCCCATTCAAATTAATTGAATTTGAATAGAACAGAGATTACTCACCTTCTGAACAGCTATAATAATAACCCACAGATCCGAGTATACAGACGAGCAGGAGTCCAGCTGAGACAATGAGTAGGAAACATCTTTTTCCACCACCTAGATCAGGGAAAAGCATACACAATCAAACCCAGTTATATTTGTTTATGTCACAATTACATTACAGAATTAATCACATTACATTTTGAAGCTGCAATCTATTCTTATAAAATCAGGGTTTCTGCAATTTAAACATTCAGAGCAAAGACTGCTTATCAGCAATGCAAAATCATCATGAAATTATACCTTGATGACAGCGCTGACAGATCGTGAACACCTGATGGGGTCTGTGAGGTTCCAGGCAGTGAGAACCAGCAGGTCCACCGCAATCAACAGAAACACCATGCCCATCAGCTGGATGTCTCGGATGATCTGAGACAGAGAGTAAAGTCGGCAATCACATCCCTGTCATACAGTTACAAAACAAATGTACTCATTTCATCCATACAGCATTTTCAACCATGGAATCCAGTCAGATATTGTCAGATACCAGTAAGTCTCTTTTCAAAGTGACACTTCAAAGAAAGTAGTACTAGTACTAATGAATCATTTTCAACAACAGATCTTATCAGTGCAACACTTGACCTGAAAATGTCCGTCATGCATAATCTTTTGCTGTCTTTATTCAAATTTTTGTCTCCAGTACTTCCTCTTACCACTCTCAACCAATGTCTGTATTGCTTCCACACGCAGAAAACCAATTTAGGACTGTTCATCAAATAAACATATAAAAATGCCTCTTGAAAACCCAGGAAGGGTGCACTTAATGCATCCTGGATCACATAAAATAAACACAATACAAGGTTGTAGCTGCTGGAAACAGCCAGCACAACGAAGAGGGAAGAGGTGCATGCCTACCACTCTCTTGTCAGGAACCCGCTGGGTAAACACTCTGTACAGTCGCCACGTCTTCCCCAAAATAGGGCCAAACACCAGGGTACTGCCGACACAAAGAGTCCACATCCGAGCCTGTAGGGGAGAAGAGCACTGTAATATTATCCAACAATCATTTATCCAACAGTGTTATGGAGTATTGAGGTTGACCGATGTGCTTACTTGTAGTACAGCTGTAGATGCTCCACCTTGAGGGTGTGTTCGTTCGTCAAAAGCAAATAGGAAGCCACTGATATAGGTGAGGACACTCCCAAAGAGAGTCAGGACATTCAGGTTGGGACTGGACATCTTCACTATCCTGATAATACCACACATGCATACGTACACACAATGAATCAATACATTTTTTGTGTTTGTCTCTTTGTGTTTATATATGTATATATTTCACTTCGCACCCTACCTGTTGTTTTTGAAGCGCAGTGTGAAGAGGAGGAAGCAGAAGGCCAGCAGGATGCCACAGGAGAGCAGTGTCCACACCACAGCACTTAGCACTGGGGAGAGGGAACGCCTTGGAAGCTCCACGGCCATCTGCACACACATGCACATGTAAACCTCTTGAAATCACATCTAAAATATTACAGAAGTCGCTTGTTCACACATACATGATTTGATTATTTGATCGTTCATTATGTGTATTCTAAACCCTGATTTTTGCGATCAATAGATGTAAAATACAAAAGAAGTACACAGTATTTGTCTGAGTAAACAAAACTTTATTAAGGCAAATGGAGCAACAAACATCAAGCTAAAGTTTTGCTGACTTTAATCTAAAAAAAACAAAACAACAACATAAAATAACTGAAAGCATTCAAAATGGGAGATGAAAAAAAAGTTCTGAGATTTTAGATGCTGACAGGCGAGATGATCAGAGGGGCTGAGTTGATACCATCATGATTACGTCGGGGGCTAAAGTAGGGAAAAAGTTTTTCACTGAATGAGTATCCAGTGAATGAATATATATGAGAAGCAGAGTCCGCGTTGTAAAAAGAAACCTGCCCCGACTCCAGATCCACATACACCCCGACTCTCTGCGGCCTCTCAACCAGTGGCACACAGATAGGAGTGCTGCTGAGGACCCAGTAGCTCTTGTCCTTTCTAAGCCCCAGGCTCCAGTAGCCTCTTTCAGGGTTTAGTATATTCCCTCCTTTTCTGTTGGCAGACTCAAGTCCAACTCCGATGTCCCACTCCGTCTTTCCTTTCACCTGGACCTCATAATAGAACCTACCAGAGGAGAAACCCTCCTTTCCCAAAACACTAACACCGGGGTAAAACCTCTCTGAGTTGTCGGGGAGGCTCAGCGCTACATTGCCGTGATAGACCTGTTTCTTGTTTTCTGATAGCACCAGTTTGGGATGAGCGGTATCAGGGTCCAGCGTCACATCCACAGCACACTGCCGAGCCCTCTGAAATTCTGTCTCACACAGCCTTTTCACTTCAGCCTTTACTGTCTCCTCCAGCTGACATGCTACTCTCCTGACTGCTCTCCTCACTGCGCCCACATAAACAACACTTTCTACACTGACGTCAGACCAATCTTTGGTGGCTGGCAGCGTGGAGAAAGCTGGAAAACTCTGCAGGAGGTAGAAGTCGTCTTCGGTGTGAGAGAGCTGCTCCAGCTCAGTGCTTTTCCGCTTCAGCTCATCAACCTCCTGTTCCAGTTCCACGATGAGCCCGTTGGCCCTGCTTTCAACTTGCCTCTGCTTTGCACCAATCCCTTCCACCACCTCAGCTTTGCCTCTATGGATGGACTGGAGCAGTTTGGTGAAGACTTGTAAACTCTCCTCAATCTCTTTTTCTGTGTTCCCTCTGCTGAGCTGCGTGGTTTGTTTGATTTCGCCGATTTTCTGCAGTCGGTCATGGATCATTTTTTCCACCTCTGCATGTATCCTTCCAATTTGAGCTCTCTTGTTTCTGCTTTCACCCTCAATAGGAACAGTGTGATGAGCCTTGTGGTCTTTCTTAACGCGGATCTGGCACACGTACGCCTGGTCAGTGTTACAGAACCGGTCCAGGAGTTTCTCATGCTTCTGACACATTCTGTCTTGCATGTTCATCATGGGGTTGACCAGGTGGTGTTTCTTGAAGGTGCCTAGAACATGATGGGGCTCCAGGTGAGTCTCACAGAATGAGGCAAGACAGTCCAGACAGGATTTAAGAGCTTTGACCCTTTTCCCAATGCACACATCACATGAAACATCTCCTTTATGGCCAGAGGATTGGCCCTCAGTACTGGTTTCATTTTCCTCTCTCTTTTCCACCGACTTCTTGAAGTGAGAAGCCACCTCTGATATGAAGGTGTTAACTTTGAGCTCAGGCCTCCTGTAGAACTTCTGCTTGCACACGGGGCACTGTGACAGATTAGCGCACTGCCAGTAACTTTGTATGCAATCCCTGCAGAAGTTGTGCCCACAAGGAGTGGAGACCGGTTGGTTGAATAAATCCAGACAGATGGGGCAAAGAAGCTGCTCCTCAGACAGCACACTGCCAGCAGTCGCCATATCTGGGAACACATCCAGAAAGAAAGCAGGTGGGATTTTATGGAATAAGTTGGCACCAGTCCTTGTGTTTTTTTTTTTCCAGTATACTAATAGGCTTAGAAACAGTTGTGCCTGGTGAGCTGTCTATGTCCATGAATAGCAACAAATCCATGGTGTTACATTTCATCAAAGGATATTTCATTTGAGTTGAACGGATTTCATATCAGCTGACTGACTTCGACATACGATAACAAGGAAATATTGTTATATTACAATAAAATAAAATAAAACTGAACATTAAAACACGATCTTGTCAGATAAACCATTACAATAACAAAACACACACAGCTCAGCTAACTGTTCCTTTCCCCTTGAGGGAAGATGATATCTATACTATGACAGCATTGCATGCATAAATCAACTCTATGAAGGAAACCAAAGCAACAACTCACCTCGATTCTATGAACAGTTGTGGAGCCAAAAGGAGACTGTCAGAGAGCGTTGGTGTTCCCTCATACACCGTCTCTACTACTTATGTTTCTATTTAGAAAGTCATATTAGACTTTCTTGTGCCCGCCTCATGTTGCTGGGCTGTTCTCACTCTTCTCTTAAAGGGACAGGTGGCGGTGACGATACTAAACATAGCTTCACTAGTCCATTCCCATTACCTTTCCTGATCTGACTTGTCAAGTGGTAAATAACACCTTTCAAGTGTGTTCTCCTTTGATATATTTTGTTTGGGTTGGTGCTTTCAGTCATGTAAGACAGGGTTAGGTAAGTGCTGTGGATAGGGAGACAAACACTTTTACCAATAACTTAAAGTAAAAAAGCAAAAAAAGTCATTTTAAAACCTTAATTATATTGTATGTGATGCAGTCTTGTGTCATGTATTTCACATTTCATAATTAATCAATTTGTTACAAGCAGTGTCAAAATAATGGACTACACATTCAACTGAAGTATGGCCATATGTAAGCCTTATAGATATGTTCACCCTTTAACCTTCTGAAGTTGCCAAAAATATTCTGTTGGTCAGTCATGGTGGATGTCATTAAACTGAATCTGCCAACATGTATGAGCCTGTATATATGTCAGCACTGTGTGTGTGTGTGTGTATTTATATATACATGTACAAGTGTGTGTGTGTATGTGTGCGAGCACACAGTAGCAATTGCATACTTAAGAGAGGAACACTATATTTCTGTACATGCTATTTTTGGATTTCAGTATGTTATTGCGTGTCTAGTGCATCATGGGTATGTGTGATTACCGTGCTGAGACTGCATAGTCTCTGCAGAATGTTGAGGCCCTCCTGCCTGTTGACCCCTGAGTGGATGAAGCAGAGTGGGGAATCACACTGTGAGCTGCAGTTCTGCTCAGGCTCCATGATTGGCCCCAGTCTGTCCTCTTTCACACGCACATCCTGAGGAGCAAACAGGTGATATGACAGATATGATGTCATGTCCAATAAAGAAACTAACCTACAACCATTGAGATGACAAACCCATGAATCCCTTATTCTCAGTTTGGTCATAACATTTCTACTCTACTCTACCTTTATACCTTAATAATTAGATCACACACTGAACTCCGAGGGCACTAGAGACCAGGGGAGCATATTTTGTGTGATTTCCTGCATCTTCAGGTCTATAATTCACTAAATAGCTGTAAGACTTGTAGCCACCACAGTGTGGTGCTCTCCTCTGAGAGGACAAGTGATGAGAGCATGGGTGTAATTTTGCCATGCACTGATATAAGACCAACAATTTTTTACACCAGTAGCACAAATAAACACAAAGACTCATGTTATAATTAAAACAAAAATGCACAAATAATAAGTATTTCCCACCATAATCCAAATTGAGAACTTGGCCTGTGTGGTAGGAAGCATGTGTGTTTCTGCTTATCTTTAATAGCCACTAGCATGACATCATTAGAGGTGAACCTGCCAACACAGGATCACACTCTGCACACACATCTGTGCAGAAGGCGAAAGACAGAGTGAGAAGAGAGAAAATGTTGCAGTTGTGATATACTAAAGCTATCATTTTCAGTTTCACTGAAGATCGCATTATCTGCAATCAGCCTGGTTATATTTAAGGCGTCCAAGACTGAACACATAAACTTTGGAAAGTATCACCAAACAACAGTTTGTCACTCTTGCCACAGGCATTTTTATGAGACTACCTGTGCTGCACTGACATGTTACAGATGTAATTATGCAGCATGGTATCACTTGATAGTCTGAGCTGTAACTAGTACAGACTGAACGTCTGGTCACGGAAAATGCTGCAGTGACTCAGCTATATGTTGTTGAGACGATGTAAGACCACTTGTATCAATACAAATTTGCAGACAGGTGAGTGTTTATGTGAGCAGCGTATTATTAGGCATTGCATGTCTCGTCATTGTCTGTAGAATGACTAAGATACCTGAAGGGCTCAGGGATAATTGGATTATGGATCCATAAAAAGGAAGTCTGTATCCAAAAAGAAACTGGATTGGGTCATTGGAAAGAAAATATACAACAATAACATGAGACATAAAGATAATCTATTTGAACGGTTTTTTTTAGGTGTAAGTTAAGCCCAAAGTGAACTATTTTCAAAAATTAATGGTGTCAACAGAACAATGAAGGCCTCTGGGCAGCATATCTGGGAAATGTCTGGAGTTCCTGTTCATGTCCTGTCGTCACTTTCCAAGTTTAGATCACAGTTCTGCTGCTTCCCGCAGGAAAAGCCGGCTAGGAGAGAGGCATTTCCGCCAGTTTTTCAAACTCCTGCGTCCATAGGTTTAGGATTAGGTGAGAACCCGCCACCCCACGGAGGTCAACAAAGGTCAGCCAACATCCAGCAGTGGGGGTCATTTTGTAAGCAGCGAGAACAGGGCCCATCCCCAGCCTGAGTTAAGTTTTATGGACATGTTTTGACAGTTCAGAATAGTCATAAGCACTGTCTTTTGAGGTCCTGAGGCTAAACCACAAGTAATACCTGAGCTACCTGTGGGCTTTGGAGTCTTACTTACAGTAAATGTAGGGCAGGCCTAACCTGTGCAGTTTAGCTTTCACTTGCTCACTTCCCCATAAGGCTTCTCTTTAAACCTATTTTTTTATTTCATTTATTGAACCATCAGGAATATTGTAATATTTATGACAGGGCTTTAAGCTCAGATAGAAAGAATTGAGTTTTTATGCTTGCCATTTAGCATTAAACCTCTCTGTTTCGCTTTGGAGATTAG
This sequence comes from Thunnus maccoyii, assembly GCF_910596095.1. Taxonomy (NCBI): domain Eukaryota; kingdom Metazoa; phylum Chordata; class Actinopteri; order Scombriformes; family Scombridae; genus Thunnus; species Thunnus maccoyii. Next base: position 20,662,812 of record NC_056543.1, on the reverse strand, counting down.
AGTGGTGTAACCATGGGTGCTGCAAGATGTAAAGCCCGGTTCAGAAGCCAATATTGAAACATTCCTCCTCAGCCGGTAATCCGTTTATAAGTTTATTCTTTAAGCTGAGTTAGAATGCAATTACTGGGATCATTTCTGGGCACAATGCGCATTTTACAGGCTGGTGCCATAAATAAGTCACCCAAATGTGGTATAATTAATTTCATCAAAAGATAGTTAAGATCTGCTTTAGGAAACCATTTGGCTATTTGAGGCAAAACGCTTGAGGAGACGCACCTCACTTTTCGGGTTTTTCACATAAAATTTTATGAATTATTAGACCACTAATGATCAATAAAGGTAATTTAGAATTATTATAAGAAAAAGTAAAATTACACATTATTCATTTTAGAATGAATCACTGATGGAGTATCACATACTGCTGAAAATTTGACATCTTTGTAAGTTTCCATCAGCAGCGGGTTTATCAATAAGCTAGTTGATTTAAGCGATTTCATCCGGTGAAAGAGATGCTTAACATGCGCTCACTCACAGCTGCATCAATGCAGCTGCACGATAAAATATCAAAGTTATGGATTAAACTACTACAACAGTAAAGAAATAAAGAAAATAAACCAAATAAGAAGAGAGGGGGGAAAAAGCAAACCTCGGTGTCCAAAGCGCATGGAGGATCCCGATGCCTCCAGCTCCAGGCTCCATGGCGCAAGACTCAGAAACCTTTTGATGAAACTGGAAAATATATGAATAGATGATATATTATGTAACATTGCTACATAGGTCCCATCGCTGCACACTTGGAATTAATCCACACGACTTGCTCTGTTCGTCAAAGTGTTCACAGGTCCTGTCACTCAGGAAAAGTTCACCAGACTGCCGGAGTTTTCATTTGAACGTGGAGGGAGGGAGACGTGTGTGTCAGAGGAGGGAGGTGAGTGTGTGTATGTGTTTGTGTGTGTGTGTGTGTGTGTGTGTGTGTGTGTGTGTGTGTGTGTGTGTGTGTGTGTGTGTGTGCTCTTTCTCTCTCTGTCTCTTTCCCTCTTGTAAGCTTTCCAGCTCCAAGTGCCCACCAAACTGGTTTCAGAGTGTGATGTGACCCATGTGGGGCAGCAGCTACAGGGATGTGACAGTGTGGGTGCAGCATGTTTCAGGGGCCTCTGGGGACTGGGTGGCATATGGGACAGGACGGCACATTCTGTGTCCACAGTGCAAATAAATACACTGAATAACAGCACTTGTTTTAATGGAAAGAGAAACACACACCGTCTCTATTTTGAGATACTGGCAACATAATTCTGTAGCAGGCTGGGAGAAATTAAGGATCAAAAGACAGTTTCTCTCTGCGTGCAGTGAGCCAGCAGAAATATTTCTGCATTTGTTCCGCCAGCCATAAGGAGCATAAAGGTATTATTAAGACGTCACAGAGATTTACAGTGTGAGCCTCCATACAGGGTCATTCCTGATGAGGGAGTGTCACCACAGACTGACAGATGTAAGAGGGGAAACACAGACACACGGAGACATTATTGAAGAATAGAAGAATATGTGGATATTGACTTATCCAGTCATCAACCCCACCCCACACCCCCCATTCATTCACACACTTCTTGCTCCTGAATCAGCGCAGTATATGTTCACTGTTTCTGCTGCAGCTTCTCCCTGGGCTTTAACACAAATAAAAACCACATGGGAATTAAAACAAATCTTATTTTCAAACACAGGAATCTCATAGTAGCTGTCCAGTAATCAACCATGAGTTCCACCTTAACTTTATCGAGCCCTCGAGGAAAAGAGAAGACAGGTGAAATATAGAACACACACAAACTTGAACATAAGATATATAAAGCAATATCAAATATCAGAATGGATTGACTTTATTATGCACAAATTCCTTGGCGTTACAATGAGTGAGAAGGTGCAATAACACTTTTCAAAACTGAATCAACTACAGTTGCTTTATGCAAGATTTTACTATAAGAGATGGGAATCGTTTTATAAAGAATCAGCTGGCAGCTGTAAACGCATAAAAAGGGATTAATGTCATCAGGTCAAGCATCAAGACCAAATAATTACTTGTGTCTATTTGGATCTTTACTGTTGTGTTTCGGAAGGTGGTTCACTTGCACACACATTCAGGTAAAAGTGACAATACACTTTGCCACAATAGCAAAGTGTGGCATTACTCAGCAACATCAAGGCTGGACATGAAATTACTGACAGCAATATTCTTCTGTTAACTATCACTCTTACATAACAGGATCTTCTGTTAATGGAAACTCTGACTACTGCTATCCTGTTATGAGATAGCAGTAAAAAACTCTTAGACACAGAAATAGTGAATGATAGCAGAATACAGGAGAACAGCCTGTAAACTCAACATTTTCACTTGTGTGTTCAGATCAAATGACACTATGGCAGCACAACATTGAGGAACTGAAACAGCATCGCCAGATCTGTTACACCCAAAGCGTGGCAGTCACGATCAGGTTTCCCCTCAAGATCAGGTTCAAGATATACAGCAACAGCAGGTGAACTGCACCAGTGCTCAAATTACTGGGAGCGTGAATATTTTATCTGGAGACACTGGACAGTTGCTCAAAAAGCAGGAGTCAAAGAGGAGAAGCTGACTTGGAGGAATGAAATGGGACACATTGTTCTACTGAGGTTACCACGCATCAACTCTCATCATTAAGATGTTATAGTTACCAAACACAGGTGTCACTGACAGTTGGTATGTTTTTCTGGGGTACCGTATCATCCAAATGTTATCAGCTGGAAGTCCACCAAACAAAATAAATAACAAGCAAAGCTTTTAAGCCAGTGACACACCATTTCCTGTTGAACCACTCCTGACAGGCAGCACCACCGCTTCCTGACATGGAAGCATCTGCAGCTGTGATGCAACACCTGACCACGGTGTCAGCGAGTCCCACCGTTCTACAGTGTTTGAGACTGTGTGGGTGGAAATGCATTGTTCTGTGTGTGAAGCATCATCAACCCTTTCCAGCCCTTCACCGTCGTTGCCAGAGCCTGGACGCTCCCCTATGACATGCCCAGGTTTGCCCACTAACATACCCAGAGACAAAATCCCTCTCTGGAACATTACGGCTCCTCCTGCCATGTTGCCATGGACCTGGATTAACAGCACTGGATCAAAGCTCCCCAGCAGGTTCCTGTTGTGGTGTTTCTACTGAAGGCGGCAATTACGACGACTGTGGGGGAAAAGCATCAGACCTATTCGCTCAAATTATTTATCAGTGTAGCAACAATTTACATGAATAGGAAGGTGTGTCCAAACTTTTGACTGACACTGTAGAAATAAGCTAATATGCAGTGTAGCATAACATCATATCATAGATAACAATAATTAGTAATGTCAAGTATTTCAATTTCAATTTTTTCAACAAAAAAATCTAATCTCATGGTCCTCTCACTATCTTTTTCAAGAGATTTCAACAGTAGCTTGACAATTAAAAAATCTTAACTGAAGGGCCATTACCTTTACACAGAGGTTTCAATAGTAGTTATACAAAAAGTCTAATCTCATGATACTCTTATTATCTTTTTCTGGAGCTTTCAACAGTAGTTTGACAAAAAACAAAACAAAACAAACAAACAAACAAACAAAACGCGCCCCAAGGTCCTCTTACTATCGTTTTCCAGAACTTTGAGCAATAGTTTGACCAAAAAAAATCTCAACTCAAAGGTAACTTGTTGTCTTTTTCCTTTCAACAGTAGCTTGACAAATTATAAATCCTAACTAAAGGGCCAATAACTATAGTTGTACAGTATTTAAACATTTTAACTAAAACATTTTAACTTAAGGGCCAAAAGCTGTTAAGAAGATGTTAAGACTGTTAAAAAAGCAAGTAGGCTAAATGAACATTAAGGAAAGTTTTTTTTTTTTTAGTCAAACTGTATCAGTTAAAATTCTTACACCCTTTAGTCATACTAAGTCATACTCACACGTTCATGTATAGAATGATATTATTACACACACACACACACACACACACACACACACACACACACACACACACACACACACACACACACACACAACCACATCACCTGGTTTCATTTCATGTTCTGAACAGCTGGAAGGAGATTTTCTTACATTTACAATGTCAGCTGCAGTCAAGGGTTAAGAGTGAATGGAACAGAATAAATAACAAAGAAAAAAGGGGAAGTTTGAAGTTATTCACCATAGCAATCAAAGACTGTTAAAAAGCAGTGGATAATTATTCTCAACCACCAAGACCACCACCACCTCTCTCCTGTGGGCTCTAACCAGACTCTCTCCCTGTAGGATTAACTTCGTCTGAGTGTTGTGAGGGTGTGTGCAGTGCGTGGCTGTCATGTGTAAAGGCTCAACTAAGTGTGCGATTGTAAATGTGAAACTTGTCATGTGTGAGGTCTGGCGCGCATGTTAATGCACACTGGCTACAGCACGAGCTGATATGCCTCTGACTGAGGGCGATAAGAGGCTTTAAGAATCAAAACCCACTTATGTCAAAGCATTTTGGGCTTTGATGCACTGATCACCTGCAATACTGTATTGTTCACAGTTACTGTGAGGATCAAGAGAACGGCTCCCCATGAAATTCAGCAACCAAAAAAAGTCACTCAGATGGAATGAATCCTCAAATATAAGGGGGCCAACTAAACGTATGAGACCTATGTCTACATAGTAGGGGGGTTGCCCAATTACACATACGTTATTTAGCAAAGCACAAATAGGGGGTTTCTTATGAATATTTTCTTCACACAAATATTTTAGAAATTATTTGTTTTCGGGAAGAAAAAAAAACATGTTAAATACTTGTGCGCAGGTCGGTTACATCGCTATCTCAGTCTCTCTCCTCTGTTCAGCTGTTACATCTATCAGCAGGTCTCAACGAGGGGAGTCACAACCACCTGCTACATGATGCACATTTCCTTATTTGGACATCACTCCCTGAGTTGGGGGAGTTCCCCGGAGATAAAGCTGAGCTACTGACACACAAAAAGTACTCCCAAGGGACTCTCCGTAACCTGTTGTTCCCCTTCTCCTTTCCACAAAGTTAGGTTGTAAAATATAGGCAATAAATGAAAAGTGCAAAGCAATAATGGCCTTTGAAGATCTTCTCTACAAGTTAAATGCTGTGCTGTCTCTGTGTTATGGGTGTATAAATAGGTAGAGGTCTGTCTGCAATGAGGTGATGGGTTAAGTTTTAGCTCAGTAGTCAGCGCAGTTGTCTATGATCTGGGAGACTCCAATTCGAGACCCGGTGTGGGGATTTCCTTCGTAAGGTTGTTTATTCATGAACACTTATTGTAACACTTTATCTAAAATTAAAAGCATACTAAGAACAAAAACAGGATTTTTAAGCCTCTTTCCACTTTTATTTGAATACAAATACAAATAATTTTGCTGCCTCAACAAATACAGATACAAATACAAATACTGGGCCTTCTGCACATCCCTACTACATAGACACACACATTTACCTTTCTGAGTTGAAGAGAAGACAGAGAGACACCTACTATAAGAGGGTTCCAGGTCTCTAAAGTTCAAATTAAAAAGTTATTTTCTATGACTTTCAGTGTAATCTCAACTGAGGCCTATTCAACTCCTAACTGGTGGTGACAACTGGTCTCCTTATCTAACAGTTGCAACTCATTGCTTCCAGTTCATCAGAGTTGTGTCTCAGGTTGCATCCTCTTGTCTTAACATACAAAGCATCTGTGTGTGCGCGCATGTGTTCACAAACCTTACATGTAACATAACTCCAGACGGAGTTCCTTGGGTGCCTGCTGCTGGTCTAAGGGTCCCGTCCACACACGTGCTTGAAAGAGGGTGAAAACGAAGGGAGAAGAAACACACTGCGAAAACACAGGCACCCAGCTGTGACCATTCAAAACAAACAAAATATGTGAAACTCAAAGGTTCGTTCTTGCCAGCTAGGCTGAAAGAAGCAGTAAGGCAAAAAAAAAAAGAAATTGAATGAGACACTGAGGTAGGAATAGAAACTGTGAAAAGAAGAGGGAAAAAAGTATTTAGTGGCTCTTGGCAGGTGATGTTGAAGGATTAGCAGATTGTAAGAGGCAGAATGAACTCGCCCTGGCGTCTTTTGGTTCTGGGTTAGTGAAAAGGTCTCTCAGTATTCAGCCTCCAGAATGAACTCACCTTCATATGCTAATGAAACCTGGACACATTCAAACCCCAAAATGGTTGTTCATGTAAACACACACACGAAAACACACACACTTCAAACTCTCCAATGGTTGTTGTGCATCTTTTCCTTTTTTTCTTCCACTAAAACAAAACCACATTGTATAACTGTCTTTCTTTTTAGCAACTGCCATCAAAATTTCTAATATGATGGGAGCTTAAAAAAATAAATAAAATAAAAAAAAAAAAATCACACAAGATCACAACTCACACACATTTTCAAGATATTACAATCAGTCTTTATTATTGTTATTATATACTGTACAGTCTACTTACATCTTCTGAATGGGGTCAAAGTACATACAATTAATATATATCAATATATTTTCTGTGTAAGTGCCATCTATTCCGCAAGTCATTTAAATATGTAGTGTTTTACATTTGAAAAAGGATTTGTATAAAAGCAGTTTATTTTTGTTAAAAAAAAGGTTACATTTACTTTTTACTGTGGTTAAGCTGAAAAACGCAAAATCACTTAAAAAAAAAGACTTGATAATTCATGTTAATCTTGTCACATTTCAGGGTGCATATATCACATTTCTTCATACTCTGTTTCACTGTGTTAAAAGTCACCATTAGTAAGGCACTTAGCAAAGGCTCTAGTATAGGTGCTACTGTAACATAGAGGAGCGTTCCTCTGTTTTCTAAACATTAAGATCTAATGTGAAGCCAGGTGGAGTTCCTCCTCCTCCTCACTAATGGACACAAACTGTCTGGGAGACAATAAAATCTCCCAGCTTTCCACACAAGCAGAGAGACTAAGCAGAGATGTAACCAGGAACAGAAACACTATCTATCTTAGTTCAGAAATGAAGTGGAGTTTCTGTTTCAAAAAGACTAAATTCAGAACTATTCTCTGTCTGTGGGCTCTGTTCACACACATCTATATGTTTATGCTCAGAAAAAAAAAAAATCTACCTCCCTGAACATAAACATTAAGGCTACCACGGTGTTTTGCTGAATAGCTTTTGTTCCTGTGGTTTTTCCCTGGTCCGCCCACATCCACTTCCTGTGAGTAAGACTGGCATTCTTCCACATACTCACATAACCCATGTTCTGGGTTAATTTGAAACAAATATGCCATCATGGCAAACTTTTGCAAGACTGGTGTGCAAAGACCACAATGCTGACACAAACACTGATAACAGATTGCCACCTTGATCTTATAATGTGTGAGACAACTGCATAAAACCTTTGCCCAGCAGGACCACACACTGTGTAAATAAGGCCATGTCACACAGTCTACTCTATCAGTTTAGAGTACTGTAGAGTAAAAAGTATTGTCATAGTTTCTGCTGACATACTTCAAAAATACCACATTTTCCCCACAGCACAGCAGCTTTGATGCTCACTTGGTCTGAGAAATTTTAATGAAAGCTGGATGTGTGTTTCCAGCAGAAAAAAAAAAACACATTGTTCATATCCAAACTTTCAGAAAATGCAGAAAGTTGTGCTGTAGCTACTATAAAGCATAAAGATAAAGTATGTTGTCTGGAAAAGGAAAAGAATCATGCCGCTCCTTCACCCAAACAGACTTTTACTGCCCTCCTATGCTCAACCGTGAGACCAGCACCTTGATGGAATCATGACTGACACACTGTGGTTTTGAATGGCTACATGGGAAATAAGAGGTTTCCTTCACTTGTGCAGACCTGCCAACCCTGGACTAATTTTTTGAGTACCACTTTGACCTAGATGCCTCAGATACTAGTCACTGCTGTTCACACAATGAACTATTGTACATATATTACATATCGTGTTATTTAATTTGCTACAGGGGTGTTTCCTTTCCTTGAAATTTTCCTAGAGTAGGCTCAGTTTTACAGTGCTAACACACACACACACACTGCTCTCCCCCCATAGCTCTCTCCTTTAATATCCAATGGTGACTTTTGATTTCTTCCTCTCCTCACTTCAAAGTGTCCTCAGTGAAGAGCTGGCCAGGTTATTTCTCGTGTGTACGTGTAACCAGGGGCGGTGGGTAATGCGTGCTAGAGAAGGCTAAGCCTTCCCAAAATTTACTGCTGGCTATTGTGCACCCTACACTGCAAAATAATGAAAACGTCTGTGTCAGCAGTTCAGCAGTTGAAAAGACAGCAATACGTTATGTAGCCCCAAAGTTGGCGACAACCTGTTAAGCTATGCCGTTAGCCTAACATTAGTGCTACTGACTCACAAACATTTGTGGATAGAACGCCTGTTTTTTCAGTCAAATGTATGTATGTATATATCATATCATGTATGTCAATGTATATAGTGTGCAATAGCTCATTTCATTCTGAAAAATTAGGACTTTCTAATCAATACAATCTCACAAGCAAGTGGACATATCTGAGAGCATGACAGCTGAAATGGAAATATATGGGCTTTACCGCTTTGGGAGGCTTCCTGCAGCAACTTCTAGGTCCACACAGTGAGGCATGACTGACAAAACTACTGTCATTGGTCACTAACCATCACTAATCATCATTGGTCTTTTTTTTTCCCCCCATTCTTTTCTTTCTTTCTTTTTCTTTTTTTAAATTGGTAGAGAGTTTGTTAGTAGGAGAAGAAACAATCATGCCAGCTTAATGTCTCGATTGGCTCGGCTATATTTACCCCTCACTTAGATGTAAAAAAAAAAAAAAAAAAAAAGAAAAGACAACTGGCCTCTTTTTGTAAACCTTAAAAGGAACATCTCATACCAGCATACTTTGATGTAAAAATGCGTGTAAAAAAGGTTGGCAGGTCTGCTTGTGTTACATAGTGAGAGAGTGAACGGGAAGTTCCTTCTCAAAAATAAATTCCAGAAAATGGAGTTAACCTTTTTTCAACATTTGGCCAAAGTAGAAAGGACCACAGTTTCACATTCTGTGCATTTAACTGGCTTTATGCAAAAACATACACACACACATCTGTAGAATGTGTGTATGCATGATTGGACATGTATGTGTAGTGAAGTCTGACTGCAATTTCATCTTTATAGAAATATTCAAACAGTGACAGACTGATGATGCTGGGCTTGGCCAGAGGGTTAGAGGCTTCTCCGTGTCATACTATCCCAGAAGCACCCTCTGCAGGCGGTACGCGGGCACGCTGCTCTCGTCCTCCGACTCTGCGTCGCTTTGGGGGTTAGAGCTGCAGGGAGAGGTGCACTCTGGGGAGCACAGGTAGTGCATGAGAGGAAGCCGGTACTTCCCACAGAAGTCCACAAATTTAATCTGCCGCACACATGAATCAAAGTACACGCCTGGAGAAAGAGAGAAGAGAAACAAAGGCAGGTTCACGTGGCCGGTCAGTGACTTGTGTTGTTCTGTGCAATTGTATACATCAACAAGACTTGGCAATCAGGCAGAAAAAAGAAAAGGTTAAAGTAGGTTTTCACATATTGATGATAAAATGTCACAGCTGTATATTAAAAAAATCATAAATCAAAAGACAACTCAATACTAATTTGTGCATTTTCCTCAAACACTGGGAGAAAAAATAAAAAAGTCTCTTACCGGCACACTTGGGGTTGGGGCACTTGCTGGCCAGGTCCAGGTAACGCAGCAGGTTCGAGGGCAGGTCCCGGGGGAAGTACGGAATATTTCTGCTCTTAATGGTACGTCCTGCCAACTCTAGCAGCGAGGGCGGGTCATAGGTCATCTCCTTGACAAAGCGCACCACCAATGGGTTTCCACGCAGACTGAGCTCCTGCAGGTGCACCAGGCTGAGGATCTCCCTCGGCAGGTAAGTGAGCAAGTTGTTGTGAAGACTTAGAGATCGCAGCGAGTGGAGCCTGGAATGAGTCGAAGACACACTTTTAGATGTTTTCATTTATCAAACATGACTAATTGCTCCATGCAGGGCACGTACAATTTTATGTTATCTCTGAGAATATTGTTTACAGCAGTATAAACTGGTTAGATAGTGGCAGTGTGTGCTGCAGTTACCTGGTGAGCTGTGGGGGGACACTTTGGATGCGGTTGTCACATAAGACCAGGTAGCTGAGGTAGGGCAGGTTAGCCACTTCTGGCGGAATGGCTGAGATGAGGTTTCCACCCAAATACAACATCTCCAGACTGACAGAAACAAAGAGAGGAAAAGAGTCCATTCAAAATTAAGTTAGGTGTTTAGAAAGTACATAATAATATCACAGAGTACACTATAGCAGTGATTTACTCTATACACTATTTTTGGGGTTTGATTTGGTTCAAAATTTTTTTTTTGACCGGGAATTTCTAACCTTTTTTGTCTGATTCATCTCGCAGTCCTTCATCGACACCACTCGTCATGTTGCAAATGTGTTTAGATGGTACAGCTGACTCAGGTTAGTGAGAGCCGTGTCCTGCACAGTCAGCCTTTTGTAGCTGGTAGTTTATTGGTTATTGTGCAAATATATATATACGCTCACACTAAAGATCAGCCTCACACTGATTTTTAATCCAATTTCTATGTTTATTTTCCTCCTAAAACACAAATGTGTGAATATGTGGAGTTCCAAAACATTTCTATGTATTGATTTTTTACTTTACTACAGTGGTTTGGCTGTAAAGCAGCTTATACAGATGCCAAGTAACTGACTGAATTTATCGGCAGTAGAAGTGATTGTAGATAAGCAATTTTAATGTGAGACACTAAACACTTAATGACTGTTGACATCATAGTCGGCATTAGTCATCATTTTGATTACCAATTATATTTCATAATCTCCCATAAACCAAGGAAGAACAGCCCAGACAGAGATAATAGTGCTGTGCAGTAAAAAAGCTTATATTGTCAAAGACAACACGTTTTAGAGGCGCAGCTTCAACATCAGCAGTTTACATTTGCTATTTACAGTAAATTTGCTGCAGCGTCAATGTTGTGGGAGCTGGGTTTATATATTTCAGGGGGCCAGGAAGATATACATATAAAAAAAAGGGATTACTCTGGCCAACAAAGCTCAGTGATCCCCAAATTAAAACTTATACCAACCACAAGGGGGAGCTGAAGATACATGTTTTCATGCTTACAGGTGTTGTATTTATGAATTGGCCACCTGACTAATTCATACTCCACACTCCAAACAATTTGGGGGCAGCATATCACTAGAAAGTTGGGGTGTCCACCCCTATCGTAAGACAAGGAAATGCACAGTCCCTCCAATATGTCTTTGTTCTCTCCTGCTGCTGCTCCTCTTCCTACATAGACGTCTTTGATATTATGTCAAAACTGTTATTTCTTCACATTCTGTTGATAATTTTAGATATTTTTTGAATGTTTTAAACTAAAATTCTTACATAAAGCACCGTTAAGAGTTTGTATGCATATGTTAATCCATGTGTCTGTGGGGCCAAAACATGAAAATTCAAAGACAAAGGGGAATTGATACTAAAAGTCAAAAATAATCTCAGCTGATCAAGACTTTTTTTTGCTATACACACATTAATGCAACACCAACTAACAGGAAAAATGTCAGTGAGCAAAGTTATCACATGAAATTAATTTTCTTAACTGACATAAACAAGATATTTCTATGATGACCTCAAAACCACTACTTCCCATTTCAGAAGACAACTCAATTGATATATAAGTGTTTTTTTTTGTAGTATTAAGACAACAAAGGACCCTGGAAGGTTAATGGATGTATAGAGTACACAGGGGTGTAATTGGGAGTGAAACAGAGAGAGAGAGAGACAGAGAGAGAGAGAGAGAGAGAGAGACAGAGAGGGAGAGAGAGAGAGAAATGGATGGCTGGTCAGCGAAAGTAAGCTGTCAGGCCATCTGCCTGTTGGAACTGATGACACAGCGACTGCGAGACAGGAAGCCATTATACTGTCCTTGATGGCTGAGCACTGAGCAAGCCCCCTCTGTGACGGAGACATTCAGGGTCTGCTCACTGTCCTCACCGGCACAACGACACAAGTCAGCCAGCAGAGACTTATGATGATTAGTTGTTGGGTGTATCAAGGGGAGTATACAAAGCTCAACATTTTCACAAGTCAGCATTATATTATTGCTTGGACTATATGTTTTACTGTTTTATGATTCAAAGTAAGTATGCATGTTGACACTGGCCAAGACAAAAAAGTCAAAGTGAAAACAATCTGTAGAAATGAGTTGAAATGAAAGTTATGCAATGACAGTTTTGACTCGTCATAGTGGAAAAGCACAAGTGTTTAACAGACACTCATGGTTTATTAGCAGGAAGTTAAGATTTTGGACACTTATTCATCATTATCATTTTGCGGACAGATGTGGAGTCACAGAATGGTAACTTTCCCATCTACACAATTTGCTGCACTGCATTGTGGGATTGTTAGTAGAAAGTAGAGTGCTTTTTTCATTTCCACTGTGAAAATTTAAAGGAGGGTTAATATATATATAAGAAGGGACTCAAAAATTCTTGGAAGTCATCGAAAGCATAGGAGTAGGGTGTATTTATCAGATTTGCCTACAGCTTGGTGAAACTGAAATTGGGACTGAAAGGGAGACGATTCACCGCCATGGAAGAAATCCAGGAAGAATCGCAGGAGGCTCTTTCACGGTGACAGAAGATGACCACAGGAAACGTTTCCAGGAATGGGAGAAGCGCTGGGACGAGTGTGTTGCATCTTAAGGAGAGTACGTTGAAGGGGATTAGAAAGGTACTACTGAAAGATTTAGGACTGCAGCTAATGATTATTTTCATTATCGATTAATCTTGTGATTATTTTTTCGATTAGTTCCAGACACTTGACATATGTCAAGATGTCCTCAAATGAATAGTCATGACTGTGTTTGATTATTAACTGAGTGGCTCTTTACAACTTCCCCCTCTTATTGACTTCATTCCTTACAAACGGCTACACAAGTTGTTTTTGTGTGCATAATAAACTGATGACACTTTTACATGTTTGACCTTTAGACAGGCAGGGGGTCACTATGACCTGCTACTAGGGTTGGGCAATTGTTTGTATTTTCATATTGTCCAGGTGTGTTTACTTGAGATCGTCGATAGGCGATCCGATCGTCAGGGGGCGGCAGGAGTAGGAGGGAGTGGGGGCAGTTATGCCATAGCATACGTCCATGTGTCTGTGCTTGGTGCGACAATATCACAGCACCATATTCCCTTTAACATTAATCACAATCCAAATCATATCCATAACATTAACTACTCTTATGGAGTGCAAAAGTTTTGTTGAGCAGGCATATTTAGAACAGAGATGCAGAGTGTCAGATCCATGGAAAAGAGACAGCAAACAATTGGTTTGTAATAAAGGATTTAAAATACACTCATCACTCATAATGATTAATGGGGCTCAAAGGGAGGACATGCTGCTTCACCAGAAACATCTCTAAATGAACTGTGGGGTGCAGATTTTAGAGATTATATATTTACATTTTTTAATTTTAGTTCTGATAGTAAGTTAGTTCAAATTGGCTTGTTGTTGGCGTGTTGCCACGATACCAAAATTATGACTTCAATACAATAGCTGCCTAAATATCTTAATACCTAAAAGATACCACGGCAAAAAACCTAAAACATCAGGAAAAGTAATGGAATAATATATTCAGTCTGAATGTGAAACATGAACGTAGCTTCAGTCTGGATGTGAAACATGAACGTAGCTTGAATCAACAACATCTTTCACAGACGGGCTTTGTGGTGTCCGAGGGCTTGCCCTGACTGTCGGCTATGTAAGCGAAATAATGCCATATTTCGCTCTGTGCGTCTGCTTTGTCAACAAGTCGTGGACGGTTGGCAAGAACACTTGTACTAGCAGCCTCTCGTTCTGTCACCATGAAAGCTGCAGCAAGAGTGGAAGCAAAGCGCTGCACACACACGCTGCCCTGCTGTCACACATTGATGCAACTCATAGGATATACAGCTCTAATTAAACACTGTCATTCTTAAAGTATCGGTACTAATAAAAATGGGGTATAGTACTGTTTTTAAACGGCAGGGTATTGCAATACCTTCCTGTGTCAGTATACCGTGCAACACAAGTGACATTTAATGCTCCTTTTTTCCAATTCTCTAGTGCTTTTTATTCAGTTTGGACCCCTAAATAATAAATTTAGACAAAAACAAACATCAATTTTTGAATCATGTACTTTGTCCATAATTAGCATTTTCTGTACAGATGTACACATACTAAGAGACCTTTTTTCTCTCCTGTGCAGCCATATAATATTATAGCACTGTTGCTGCAATTTGTTCAGCTGCCATATCTGTTTTACTTTTTAAATAAATGTTACAGTGATAACGTATCTCAAAAGTATTCCATGTCACTTCTACTTTTCTGCTATGAGTAATTGCTATTGGTTTAGCTGTAAAACCAGTCCAGGGTAGTTACTGAAACAACTTAGTACACAATTATCTTGAACACCCTATGAATCGTGATGTTTACAGCTTAAAAGTCTGGAAATGAACATGACACATACAGACGGAGGTAACAGCAGCAGTACAGCGGTAAATACAAAAGGAATGTCACATATGGTTTCAGTTATCACCGCTAATCAAACAAAGAAATAGAAATAGAAAAACTGACCTAAATTAAATTACATTTTCAAAAATGCTACATGTGACTAGTGATAGTGGATGCTGTAAACAGTTTTGAAAAGATTGTTTCCAGGTTAAACAAGTGGGTCAACTCCTCTGACTCATGTGAAACTAAAGTGGTTTACAGTACTTTCTATGACACAACTGATAAAAATTGGGAGCAGATGCAGGATACAGATTGCAAATGCAACACATGAAAGCTAGATTCTCATGAGTTCAACTCAGGAAAGCACCTAACATTTTAAATTCCAGGATGCACTTTTGTCGGTTCAGTGTGTAGAGATACATGACAAACACACTAACAGACAATGGGGTTGGTAGGATGGCGACGAATGTGAACGCTCTGAAAGTGACATTATGCCATTAACCTGTTAACTAACTCTACCTTTTAGTTAATGTATTTAATGTAGGGCTGCAACTTACTAGTTTTCATTGTCGAAAAATAATTTTCTCAATTATTTGATGATCATTTGGTCTATTCACTTTCAGAAATTTGTGAAAGTTGCCATCACAGTTTCTTAAAGCCAAAGGGGGAGTCTTCAAATTGCTTGAAGACCAACAGTCGAAAACCCAAAGATATTCAATTTACTATCACATAAGATAAAGAAAAGCAGGAAATCCTCTGACAAGCTGGATCTAGTGAATGTTTGGCATTTTTACTTGACAATACAATCAATTATCATAATAGTTATGGATTCATTTTATGTATATTAACTAATTGCCTTACTATTTCAGCTCTAGATATAAAACTGAAAAGGTGATTGATTGAATATTCAGAAAAAACATTATTCAAATCATTATGCCACTGACTTATTACAAAACTCCATCTACATTGTAAACAGACAAATAGAACATTTATGTAAACTGTAACCATGAAATACACCATAACTGTGGAAAGTATTTTTTTTTCTGATTGGCTTGCAGTTGTCTGTTTAACTTCTAGTTAACAAGTGAACCAACATTGTAACAGTGCATCAGACATGCAGAAGGGTCCAAAAGTCTTTCTCATTCAAGTGAATGGGAAAGTGATCTCAGACTTTTGGACCCCACTGTATTTAACAGGAGGTAGCCATAGCAACAGCAACTGTGTTTCTCACTATGTTACCAGTTAACTCTCAACAAACCCAATCATGGGCGAAACGGACAATGTGGATAATGGTACTTGACATTTGTATAAGCTCTATAATATACTCCAAGGTGTCCCAGTACGGAAATATAATTTACTCAAAAGGGGATCTGTACCAAACAAAGATGTTTAGAATATGATGTGTAGGCCAGGACATCTCTGCAGCATGACAATATTTAATTTAAAATGGTATTTTGACACATATTTCACATAGAAAAAATATTGCACCTCCTGCGATTTGAAAGTTGCAGTGAGCCATATAGCAATTTCGATTAATTGTTCAGCCCTTCTCTACATAGACATTGTGTTGGCTTGTCAGATAACGACGCACTGCCGCTCTTAAAGTGGCGTATGGCATTACTGAGGCACTGGACTGCAAAAACTCTTACTCTTTAGCGATTTGTCCAAGGCTTTTGACACAGTTGACCCTGTCACCCTGATTAATAGACTCTGTAGTATTGCTGTAAAGTGTTTTATAAATTACTTGTCAAGTAGAACTCAATGTGTCCAGTTTGCTGGGTCTTCTTCCTTCCTCCCTGTATCAAAGGGCATACCCCAGGGTTCTATGCTTGGACCATTTTTATTTTCCATACAAGTAAATAATCTTCGTGATAACTTCTCAAATGCACTGTACCATTTTTATGCTGATGATACTGTTATCTATTGTTCTTCCCCATCTGTAGTAAAAATATTTGAATTCCTGGAATCTGGGTTTAATATTGTTCAGAAAAGCTGGGTACTCTCAAAAATTTCTCTGCTTTTTTTTCTGTTTCTGTTTCTGTCTATTAGGGAAGTGATCTTCATCAAGACCAGCTAGCTTAACTGTCAGTTATGTTTCATATTCCAGTTCAATCGATTGAAGACCAGGGTGAATGATTTGGCACACAGTGCACTGGAGTAAGAGCCCAAAAAAGCCCCCCCCCCCCCCCCCCCCCCATTCCATTTATCGAATCAAGACTCCCAAAGATTCCCATCCCTAGTTCCTCCTTACCTGTGTACATACATGAAATCAAAACCAATATGGCTGTGTTCTCATGATGTTATACTGATATCAGTTCCCCAAGTTAGGCTGGAGTTGGGCAAAATAGCTTTTAAATACACTGCCCCTTACACCTGGAACAATGTATAGAAGGATGTGAAACAGTCAGAACTGATTATGTTGGTGAATTTATGTAAATTACAAAAGGACCAAGAAAATAGTGGACCTACTCTTGGTGAGTGTATTTGCTTATAAAAATATTGTTCTTACTAGAGCTGCAAGGATTAGTTGATTAATCGATTTGCTAATTGACGGAAAATGAATTGCCAACTACTTTAATAACTGATTAATCGCTTTAAGTCATTTTTTAAGAAAAAATGCTAAAATTGTTTGGTTCCAACTCCTGAAATGTGAATATTTTCTCTTTTATGACAATAAACTGAATATCTTTGGGTTGTCTACTGTTGGTCCTGACAAAACAAGACATTTGAGGTAATAATCATTAGTTACAGCCCTAGTTCTTACCTTATTTCAGTTGATGAAAATCATACCCATTTGTGCATCTTTACTGGTTTTGGTCTATATTCTTAATGCATCTAAACTGGATTCATACTTTCATACTATTTTAAAGCATATTAACTGGATATTGTGTATACTTATTTGTCTTAGTCTGTTTATGTTGATTTTATGTATTGGTTTGGCAACAATGTTTTTACACTGCCCTCTTTGCCAGGTCTCTCTTGAAAAACAGATTTTGCAATCAACACAGTGTAAATTTGATCAGTGTACGGTCAGTTTGACCTGTTGGCTTGATACCTGACCTACTTTTATGACTTATGATGATGTTACTATACAATTAACTTGGCCAGCTGTTTCTGGTAAGTATCCTCCATGACCTACCTGGTTAGATTTTCTATCTCTGCAGGTATACTTTTCAGTCTGTTTCCGCCGATTGAAAGCGACTGCAGACGCAGCAGTTTCATGCACTGAAGCGGGATCTCCTCAAATCGGTTCCCACCAAAGTTCAACACTTCCAGCTGCAGAGAGCCGAACTCCTTGGGCAGCGAAAATTCGTCCAGACGGTTGTTCTTGGCTATTAGTGTTTTCAGCTTGGTCAGTCGCGTAATGCCCTCACAGATGGCCGTCAGTCCGTTGTTGCTGATGTCCAAAAACTCGAGGTTGCAGAAAAGGCTGACCGACGAGGGGAGCGAGCCCAGCCGGTTGTGGTTCAGGTAGAGCTGTTTGGTGTCCCTTTTCCTCTCGTCGCTCATGCTGTCAACGCTAAAAGTGTTCAAACTCAAACGGGAGAAATCAAGCACGCCGTCGCCCGCTGCCGCTGCCCCTTCGTGAATCTCCATTTTGACAATTTTAGCGTGAATTTAAACTCTGAACAAAGTCCTTGTGGAAGTTTTTGCTGCAGGCTGAACGCCCCCGTGCACCGCCAGTTAGCTCCAGGACTCGTGGTCTGTTGTTAACGTGGAGAACAGAAATATCTCTTTATTTGCTCCCGCAACATTTAGCCGCATCTCGCTAGTGAAAATCTAGGTCACTGATTTACTGCTGAGGACAGGCGACATGTATCAACAGTAAGCACTGTGTCGCTCTCTCTCACAATGCAGCCGTTCTTTCAGAGAATATTTGCTTCCATGTTTTGTGATTGGCTGAGCCTGACACAAACCCCGCCCACCCACCGTTGATTGGCTAGTCTCCCAATCTGTCATATTACAGTGAATATTATGAGTATTACTAAAGGCATTTGTAACAGCTTTATTGCCCAGTTGAGTGACGTTTTTGCAGCCGTGCAATACCATGTTGATCGATCTTACTGAGGTGATTAAGTTTTTAAGTCTTGCAACAACGGGAGAGGTGACTGATGATCCTGTATGTCAGCTGCCCAGTTCCGTCTGCCATTATGCAACACCCCTCTTCTGTTACATTATGCAAGACTCTGCTGACTAAGACGTGCATAGAATGAGGAATAGATACTGGATAATTGGGTTCCTCCCACTGTATTCACAGTTATTCAAAATTACTTGTCATGCTTTTATTCTGTTTATGTCCATCTATAAGGAGAGCACATTTCAGAAATGGTAAGTGAGATTTACCCAATAAGCCTATTGTGTTTGCAAATCTTAAAGGAATTGGTTCAAATTTAGGTGCAGATTAAGATTTTACCTTCAAATCTGAGAACATCTCAGATTTGATATGATGCACTGCTACAAACTACCAAAGAGAACACAAACTTTGTGCCAATTGGACCTAATAAAGCATAATGACACTTCTAATATTGTAGGACTGAAAAATGCATTATGCAAGTATGTAAAGATTTATGTATTTAGTGCATATCAACACAATGGTTATACAGTGACACAGTAGTCTTGTGTCACTTATAGCCTTAAGTGTCTTTGAGTGCCTTTAAAATCACTGTGTGAATAAAGTGTATTAATTAATTAATTCATTATTTAATATATAACACTTCACAGTGAAAGCATTTAGTAAAATAATAAACTGGTAGGATAGTGACAGAGGGACAAAGGAGGAGGATTGTATTGCTGTACAGACTGTAAAACCCCCTGAGGCAAATTTGTGATATTGGACTATAAAAATAAAATTGACCTGACTTAACAAACATAAAAGAAACCAAACTGGGTTAATAAAACAGAAATAGCAACAACAAAACAGAGAAAAAAACATCAGTTAATATCAATTAATAGCAAGGGGATATAAATCAATCTTGAGAAGTTTTCAAATGTCATTGCAGCTGAGTAAACTAATAGTGAGTGAGTAAGCAAATGCATGAACTTCATTTTAAGCAGAAACTGGGAACATTCAGTAGATGCTGGTTAGACTTTACTGTATGGTCACAGTAATTCAGAAATGACTGTGTCGAGCCTAAACTAAAATGTTATATAACTTTCAACTCCACAGGTAGCAAAGGGAGAGGGGCCAACACTGGGGTATGTGGCTTTTCTTTGTTAAAAGACAGGCTGCAGCATTTTGAAACACCACAAAATAATACAAATTGCTTTATATAAGACTTTCTTACTCCCTTTAAGTCAAACAATTATTTCTTATTCTCCCAAGGAACCTTATTTTCTTCTTTTTCAGTAAAAGTTTGAAATGTAATTCACACATGCAAAGTGACAAAACTGTGTTGTGGTGTATGGGATTTATTGGCATACATACATATTCCTTACACTCTCTGCACTTTTAGTGGAATATAAAGATTTAGCTTGAACTAGTAATGCAACTTTCACACAGACATTTATGAAGGATAGAGTCACAAAGCACTAGTTTACTGCTAAACTTCAGCAAAGCACACTCATTCTTGCAATGCCACATGATATAATAGCCTATGTGCAGGCAAAGGTAGAAACCGGTACTGTTTGCAGGTCTAAGGCACTGATTTTTATTGTCAACCCTCCCAATTTAGACACATGATTTTAACAAATAAACACATTTAACAAACCAAACTACTCTCAGCATCACACTCTGATAGCACACGCACACAATCACACACTCACACGCACAATTAATATGCACCCAGTCACTTGAACTACACTACTTTAGCTGACAGTGAGGCTAGTCCTTCTGTTAAAGAGTGATTTTGAAAGCACAGGTATAGTGTTGTTGCTGGGTCCAGAGTAATGTTTTACCTGGAGAATTGTGTACATTATTCAAACACTTTCGTCAAGACTTTGGTTTCAGTTTTCCCCATGCTATATTCAGATCAGGTCTCACCTGGGTGCTGTGGTGCATCTCCACAATTTGAAAGCTGAACTACTGCATCTTTGTCTCAAAAATATAAGACATGCAGAGAGAAATGTTTAATCTAAAAACACCAGAGAGACTTACCTGAGCATAACATGGGAACAAGAGGAGCTCCAACTCGAACCAATAACAAACTGTACATAGAAGCAAACTTTTTTTTTTTTGCAGCAAAATTATTACTTTAGCAGTAAGATACAAACTAATTTCTGGCTGGTGATAAACTAAAGCCTAAGTAAGCTAGAGAGAAAGAATAGGAAGTGCATTGGTCAAGTATTGGCCTACTCTGGCAGTTCAACCATTCTGCTAACCATACAACCTATGAGAGTCATTCCAATAGGAGGATTCTCCTCGCTCAACTTTTCTATCTTCTCTAACAGTGACTTTCATATTCCAAAAACAGTGACAACTTGACTGTTTGTTTTTTTTTCTGTAATAACTGTAAAAATATAAGGATTGTAGTAAAAATAGCCCCAGGGCTAGTGTAGGGGCGCAGTAATACAATCAAACATGACAGTACTGAACACAAGGGAATCCTACAATAATCTTTGATAGCCCCTGAATCTACCAAACATCAACACAAACACTTAAACATCATAAAAAAGTATAATAATTAACATGGCAGAGTAACAAAAGTCAGTTTAATAACAACACACGGCCGCAAGGTAAATCAAGTATGGAGGAAGGGTGATAGTGTGCATCCTCTCCTTCATTGCGTCCTTATTTAGGCCTCCTTTGTGCTGGCCTTCATCTTCTCAACTGTTTCCTGTATTAAAAACAAACAAACAAAAAAAAAGAGTTGAGGAAAAGTGAGATATGGTGTATCATTTGACACAATCAATAAATAATGAGGAAAGAAGGAATTTCACTGAATACAGTGTATTCCTAATTACACTAAACTTGTACCCAGAGAGCTTCCATTGTTTACAGAGGCATTGTAAGCTACGCTTCTGGAGTACAGAACACATGACCTTGCTGACTCAGCCATGGCCTCAAGCCAGAGCCCTAGTGCTACCTTGTCAGCCTCATGCTCTCATACACACATATAAGCAAGCACACACACACACACACACACATACACACAAGAGCAGGCATACCACAAATATAGTAAAAAACACTCTTACAAGTACAAGGACAGTGAGATAATTTATTGGGGTAAAGCTTGTTTCTCACACTCTGAGTGTTTAGGACCTAGAACAGCACTGTCTTGTCTGGACACAATTTAGAACTAGATTCCAGGACTTAACTCTTGGAATAGAGAGGTTCTAGAACTCCATTCTTAGTCTACAGAGGTTCTAGAATGCTACTGACCATCTAGATTGGCTGCATATCTTTATTGTTTGTCTGGCGAGGTTCTAGAACTTCAGGAAAGGTTGTCATTGTGTTGTTGGAGTTGTTAGACAACTGCTGATGTTTGTCTGGAGAAATTGTGTGTTGTATGTTGTTTTCATAGGAGAGACTGTAGAGCTATGCTGAGAGTCTAGAGAGGTTCTCTGACCGTAATGACTGTATTATCAGGTGCATCACAAGGAAATATTCGCACTACAACAGCTCAAGGAATCATCTCCAGAACCGAGCACCTTTTACATCAAGACAGAGAGTCTCCTATTACATTTGCAGTCTGTTCTATAATTTAAAATAGATTTGTAGTGAGACCTTTATTGCTTGACAGCTGTTACAACCAGCTGGCTCGACCGTAAGGCTGACTTTTTTAAAAAAGTATTATAAATTGAATTTAATTCTTAAGCTCTTACTCATTATTATTTATTATTCATAATCTCAGGAACCCCTCTGTACTTTTTTTGTTTCCATGACATTGGCAGCATTAATCCACTATTCTCTGAGTTAACTGACAGTAACATCAAGCCCATTTTAGGCCCTTTTGTAAGTGTTTCCAACATTGCTCTCCCTCTTAATAGGCTCTATAATTTGGAGTGTTGTGCTGCTGTGTACAAAGCCTACTCCATGATATAGAATCATTCACATTAAATCTTAGATGAGAATACTCCTACTATGCTATAATCGTAAAGGAAAATGCTGATGGTCATAACAGTGCTTCTTTCTACAGCTGGCATTTTCATATCCATAGCCATTTCATAGTTTTATCATTCTCATTTAGAAACCAGTTCTTGATTTCACAGCTTTTGATAAAAGGGGTCATAAAGATGCTGACTGAACTTTGTGTGTGTGTGTGTGTGTGTGTGTGTGTCTGTATACACAGTCATACAAACTGAACTGTGAATTGTATTGTGCTGCCTGAGCAGTTTGATTCAAATGCTCTTTGTCCAGAAGCACATTATAAGTAATGAAGGTTATATCCTGAAGGAAAGTAAAAGCAGACGCTTGGGTTATGGCTTCTGTCAGTATTATTTCGCAGACCTTATCACCAGCTAGGGTACTGTGAGTACTGGACAGTGATGCAGCTTTGAAGCACACTTAAAATTGTGACTAGTGTGTAAACAGGCTTCGCTGAGCCTGTCCTGTTTCTCGGGAGAAAATCTGGAAAAGGTCTTCAGGTTGAGGAAAACAAAAGGGGAAGCTTATTTATTTTGAAATAAATATATAAAATAAATATGATTGATACATTACATTTTTACATTTTTTAGTTTCTGCAAATTTTCTGGAGCTATTCTCATTAAAGTCCTTTAGAGCATATTTTTTAAAAGGTTGTAATTTTGGTTTTATAATCCAATTTGTTTAGTTGTTTTGTTTATAGTTTGACTTGTTTTTGTATGTATGTATATTATTTAGGTAGAGGTAGTCAATAAGCCTACTGGCCTACTTTTTCCTCTCCCTGCATATTTGTTTTTTGTAGTTTGTGTGTATTTGTTTGATTTTACCCTGTGCAAATAAAGAAACTCAAACTCCAACTCAATACAGACCTGGTGCTTGTTGAGTTCAGCGACACGCAGGTTCCACTCCTCCTCTGTCATCTCTGCGCCAGCATCTACCGACTCATCCAGAGCCGCCGTCTTGTCTGGACAGATAAAAGGTCAAAAGTGGTCACACAGAATTTTTTTTAAAAAAACATATCAGTTGATTAAAATAATCAATAAACAGAATGATGATCAACTTCAAGTATTTCAGCTTACCAGTGCAGGTCATAGCAGTGCAGACCCAGTTGCCACATGCACAAACACAGCGGTTACACTCCACCTGGGTCTCTGCGCCGTCCTCATATGTCTCGTCCTCCAAGGCACATTCTGCAGAAGAAAAAAACATGTGACAGACTATTCAGCAAAGACACAGACCGTAGGCTGTAACATGACACGATGACATTTCTCACAAAATGTGTTAAACAGTCTTCAATTTCCACGATCAGGACATGTCAGCATTTCAAAATGCCGCATCATTCATCCAATATCTCATTTTTAAAGCCACATGCCTTGCTTTGGCTAGTTTTGCTGTACTAATGAAAGGTCAGCAAGTCTGCCATCAACCGGACTACTTTAAACTTTTAAGCTTCTGAGAAAAGATTAGTCAAGAAATAATTTGAAGATCTAATATGTGTATCATTCTCTTGAAATCTCCTGGCTTGAAATAATTATTTCCACTATCAAAGGAATCCTGTATATCTGGTAACTGTGGAGTTTCTAAATATCTCCTCAAGGTCAGCCATGTGTGTGTGTGTGTGTGTGTGTGTGTGTTTGTGTGTCCTTGAATCTGGTGAAGCACCAGAGTTCAGTGCTCCACATTGAATGTTAGTTTTGTCTGTGATTGAGCAATTGCCTCCACTTCCTGTGAACTTTATCCCAGATATACTGGGCTGAGCAGAGTGAAGTGAATACCACACAACTGAGACTGTGTATAAAAGAGAAGAGAAAGAATCTGAGGCTCATTTCCACTGTTTGCTGGGTGTCAGGAGTCAGACTTTACTTATGTCAAAGCATCCATATACTGTATCTACCGCTGTGTAACAGATAATACAAACAATCCCTCTAAGCTCACTCTTCTCTGGTGGATTGAAGCCAGGCTTCAGGCAGTTGAGGAACTCATCAAAGCTCAGCTTCCAGTCTGCATTCTCATCAGAGAGCTCGATGAGGGCATCTACACACAGACTCCTGGGAAGCACAGGTACATGAAAACACAGAATAAATATTAGATGCTCCATACGGTAGCATCAGAACATTGCAGAAAAAAGAAGCTGTAGAGATGATAATTAGTTTAGAGCGCTTTATTCCACAGAGTGCAGGTGTTTACACCAGTGCAGGCTCCCACAGGACGCCTTCAGTAAAGTTTACACTGGCCCAGATAGAGTTCAATGACTTACAGCATGTACCTGAAAATAGCAACACAGCACATAGATATGGATCTCGAGTCAAGTTAAAATGTATTTGTATAGCGCATTTAAAACGACCGCAGTTGACCAAAGTGCTGAACAGGCTTAAAACAGGATCTGTATGTACAAGCATTACCACAGAAGAAAATGTTCACCAACTGTAGAGGGGAGGAAGGGGAGGTGAAATACTGACAAAACAAAATAAAGAATGCAAACAGTAGCTTTTTTTTCCTCCAGCCATCATGTGAGCTTTCAAACACACAGACACTGACCTGAGCAGCTTGTTGCTCTCCTGGTCTGCATAGGACTGCAGCTCCACCACCGACTCATTGTGCTGGATGAATTTAAGCAGCTCAGAGGAGTCAAGCTGAGAGTCACCGTTGTCATATGACTGCAGAAACATAGACAGAAACACACCGCTAAGGCTCCTTTTTTTTTGTTTCCACATAAAGAAGTAGAATATGAATAGTAAGACTGATATTTCACCATTTTCACCACTGTCTGCTAAAAACTTGCACATCTCTAAGGGATTTTTGGTTAATTTATATCCTGTCCGTGTGTGTGCTGCAAATATCAGTCTGAATGAAGTCACTGGTGTTTTTCAGTTCAGGCTGCCAGGAAATAAGCAGTCACCGCCACAAAAAAATACCAAGAGCACATCGGTTGCCATGACAATCATCCCTTAACTGTGATGCCAAATGATTTCAATCTGGTATGAGCACCTTGTATACCTGCTCTACACACAGCCTGTATTACTTTATTGACATAGCCTATAGGCTCTGTAACAAAGGCCTCTGAGATGGTTTGGGAGTAATGGTGCGAGACCTTTCACATATTTAAAGACCCTGTTGTGTGACCACGTGGTGTGTCTGTGGAAGACAGATGAACTGAAAACATTTATGAGATTCCATATCATGTTTATGGTACAGTATGTTCAGAATAGAGAGCATATATTTATAATGGGAAAGGCTCATCAAATAAATACTGAATAAATAAAGAACCATCTGCTCTTCTTCTCTAATGTCATTCATGTCAGCTCACAGGGTGGCAGGGGTCCTCCTCTGCAGGACAGAGATCCTCATTAAACTGAATTATAACCATCAGCTGACATGCTCGAAAGGTCTGTCACGTGAATGATCAGACACAGTCGGAGACAGCTTTAGGGATTTGTGGGGTTGGTGCCCACATCTGTGACATTTTGTAAAAGAAAACAGGACGACTCACGTAGGAGCAGCGCTGAATAGTAATAGAGACCTGGGGCCAGGTGCATAAATGATACGTACGCACAAAAACCATGCATATGTCGTTTCCTGCATATAAACTGGTATTTATAAACACAGAATGTGCGGTGAGAATGTAACCAGCTACACTTTTTTTTTCTTTTTTTTGTGTTTACACAGGTATTTGTAAAATGCCAATCAAAGGCGCATTTATAAAAATAACATTGATTAATTACTTTTGTGTTTAATTTTATAATTTTTTAAATTTACATAGGAGTCAACATTTTATTTGCTCTTATTATTCTTTTTATTTTATCCTTAGTTGTAAAGTCGGTTTAGATATGAGCTACAAACTAATCATTGATTACATATCTGAGATGTCACTGCCGACGATGGTTTACAGGTCCATGTGATGAATTAATGATATGGACGGTATAAAGAGCCACACAGCCGTGTGTAATAGTCGTGCGTAGCTGTTCTGGCTGTTGGAGAACCTCGCTGGTGCAACAAAATATGTGAAACCGCACTTCTTCTTTCCCGTTTCTTTCATTGACAGCTGTACTGGCTGGTGGGGCAGGTGGCGAATTGATATGAAAACGGCTGGTTCAGGGTGTGTCTTCATCCATTTATAGTTAATTGTGGAAATGGAAACAAGGCTCGTGCAAGTGCGCCCTGTTCCCCAATGACTGAGATTTATAAAACAGAACCATGCATACACATGGCTTTATAAATCTAATGAAAAGAATGCGTATGCATATTTCTGGCTTTGTGCGTACACACAGTGTTAGTTATGAATCTACACAGTTTTATGCATCTGGCCCCAGGGCTGATTCTATCATTCAGCACCCTTATAGTGACAGGAAGCCCACCTTGAAGTATTTGAGCAGGGTGTCAGAGAAGTTGGATCCCTTGACAAACCAGCCATCTGGGACAACCTCTGTCTGCAGCCACTGGATCACACGGCTCCTCAGCTCATTGCGGTCTGCGGCATAGCATACAACTGCAGGGGGTGGGAACATTTCCATAGGTCAATAACATTAATAAATAATCCACAGGATAAAAATCTATTGCACGTCAGTTTCCTTGTTCACTATGTCCTTAGACCATAAACCACAGTTAATGCACACACACAGTAACTTCATCTAAATAGTAGACATAGCCTTAATACACATGATTAAAGTGAAGACCAACAAAAAGAATTCAATTTGGAGTTTTTTCTTATCTCACTAAAATTGTGAATACTTTTAACACACGTGCAAAAGAGCACACACTCACCTGGGCTGGCAGCTGCCTGCTCTGTTTTCTTCTCTAAAGGTGATTAAAAAAAAAGAGAAAGAAGATAACGTGTGAGGCAACACATAAAGAATTCATCACTTGACTTGATTCAGATTAATGGAGCTAAACTTGTATGTCATATAGTACTTGGCCAAAGGTCTGAAAAAAGGACCGTGTGATATAACTATTGTCCTTTTTTGCCACAGCTCTGATCAATGTTCAGGCCAGCGGGGACACAAAGAGTGCGAAACGGCTAAGTGTGAACAGTGAAAGTTCACTTGAGATAAGATGCTAATATTAGATGCATTAATAGATGAGATAAGAAGCGTGAATGAAATGACAGAATGACTATGAACCGGGTCACCCCAGGTATCACTTCTAGTTCAGAGATCACCCGCTAATCAGTCCAATTAACTATATACGTTCTTATCAGCACTTGCACCATTTGTCAGGTGAGTCAAACGTCATCCTACTTACCCTGTAAATCTGGCCTTGTGCTTCTCTGCTCTACTTACCTTTTACAAATCAAAATTTAGTGACAATTTGAGATTATCAATCAAACACTTCATCAAAAAAGTGTATTTAGATGAAAATGTTACAGCTCAGGGCCAGTACAGTGTTGGGGCAAAAAAACAAATAACCAATCAATAACAAGGTTATAATATTTTAGCCTCTGCTCTGCAACCCACAACAGAACATTTAAGAAAATGGATGCACCAGTCTGATAAATTGGATTGGTACTGGTGTCAATACTGTCAATACTTTTAATGGCCAGTATGAACAGAAGGAATAATTATACTAAGCAAAATCTGTTTCGATATTCATACGGGGACCTCATCACTATTTTAAGATAGACTTGAAAAAATTGTGAGCCTATCCTTTAACCACAGTAGAAGCAGAGATAAAGTGGGTGAGTTTTTAAAAATTCTTGAAATTAAAAGTTCATTCTCGACCTTTGAAACAGCAGCTGACAATACTGTTTCCAAGGTCAAGAATGAAACTTCAATTTCAACTTTTAAACAAACCTTAAACCCTAAAGTGCTCAAAAAATTAAAAAAAATATGAGTATTGCAAGTCCACAACAACTGGGCAAACTGCTGAAGAAGAACATGTGATCCAAGTGAAAGCTCAAGAACAGCTACTGAATAGACCTTGCGTTGGGAATTGTTTTGTCAACATTTTCATCTCGTGCCGCATCACTGTGTGCTTCAGCTCGTACCCTGGCAGTGTCCATCGTGGGCCACCTGGATCTTCAAGCCAGTCAGACATGCGTCTCTGTGGAGCTCACAGTGGTTCCTGTAGGTCTTCCCGTTACTGCCACACACTGACCTCTTGTGGGGCTTACAGCTCTGGAGAGAGTTAGAGATAGAGAGAGACAATGAAGTGTAAACAAGGGGAAACTGTTATCTTCATTCTTTTTCCTTTTTTCTATGGCATTTATGTTGAACTGCAGGACTACACACCCGTCACTCACCTCTATACACAGACAGCTGGGCTCTCCCTTCTCGTTGACAGCACACTCTCTGCCGGCCCCACAGAACACATTGGCGCACACTTTGCTCTTGCTCTGCAGCTCCTGAGAGAAAAGAAAATACCTTGTTGGCACTTGAAATACCATTGGTTCCTACAGGTTACACACACAGGGCGGCGCTATTGCACTATTAACAGGCCCATTTGAAAGCACTGTGAAGATGTCACCCGTGCTCTAACAGACATATAAAACCCAAATTAGCATACATATTGTAAATATTTTCACAAACCATATTTGATCAAACTTGACCCTCAGGCATAGACCCAGAGAGACTATTACCTCTTTGTGGCATTGACAGTATTACCTTATAACATCCAAAGTAAACTAACACCCCATTTCTTTATTTAACTCCACAGAGACGATTACGTTTTTGGCTATATTTGTTTGTCTGTTTGTCTTTTTGTTTGTTTACAGGATATCTGACAAGATAGTTGACAGATATCACTAAAATTTAGTAGGAAATTAAAGAGAAAAAAAAGGACAAACTATATAACTAAGCTTTTTGGTTGCCACTTGTAAAGAACTTTATGTTTTTGCTGTTCTTTTTCTGGATCATCCATCACTGTAACTTTCCATAAATATTCTCCCCAAACAAATACAGTTTAGATTTTCATCCATTTCAACACTTCTCCTACAAATTTAATCTAATCCTCACCGAGCTTTAGCGCATAATTTAACATATTTCTATCATCATATATCTGGCTGTAGATTTGGTATATTTGAAATAAACCACCTCTTAAGCACATTGTTTTACTGCAGTCAAATTTAGGGGACACATTCACATATCAGCTCTGAGCGGTCCTGCAAAGTTTGATAGCATTTCCCCTCTAGGTGGCAATACATCACAAACATGACACATTTAAATAGTCTTATATCAGTGATCATGACTCTGACTGAAATTTGCACATTTCATCACTCTATAAAGCCCCAGTATTCCTGAGCAATATTTCTCCAAAATCATGGCTGTAGTCACTCAACGAGAAGGATTGTCTGTCACTACTATATGTATTTTTTATTCAAACCTGGTTAACACACATTTCATGTTCCAGTGTCTGCACTTTTATTAACTCATGTTTGCCAGTAGTTGCCATGTCAACAACAGACAGACTTGGCTCAAGAGGTGACAACTGACCATACTCGACTTAGAAAAAAACAGAAACAGTGAAGCTTTTTGCCTTCTGTGTAAACTACAACCAAACCGTCAGCTCCTAAATCCTCCTTTCTTTCCCTCAAACTTCTCTAGTCTTTCTGTACCAGTCAAACTTTCTTTTCTTGTCCAGTCAGATGTTGTAGTTTTCTCTTGTTGTCACACTGGTGCCTTTGTTTCGTTATCTTTTGTTTGTCTGTTGTTAAACATGGACGCCGGACTTGCCAAAAAATGTGTTCACTGGAGCTATAGCCAACCAATCACGAGACGCCAAGCGGAGCTCCAAGAGCTGCTTTATGACCCTCATTACCTCCTCCTTTCCCTATCTGTGTATCTTTGTATGTGTGTGTTTATGTGTGTGTGTGTGTGTGTGTGTGTGTACAGGGTGTTTTAACATCTGGAGTCTGAGCTGAGCTGTGTTTTCCTTTGGGCCCATTCCCATGCTCTGTGAAATCTGTTCTCCTCCCCGTTTCTCTAGACTACCCTCCTCCTCCATAAGCCGCTGTTTCCTGTAAGAGCGAGGCAGAAAGTTGGCCTTCTGTACGCGAGTGCACGTGAGCTGGCTTCCAAACTGCTGTGTGTGTGTGTGTTTGTAAGTCTAGCGTCTGGTATGTAGGTTAAAAAAGAGGCTGGATTCTTGTGACTGAAACTCTTATAAGCTCTCTAATGATTGAATGTAACAGGATGGATGGATAGAAGGAGGGGTGGTGGAGGGGGGAGTCACATGCAAACATCGCAGTGTAGCAGCTTTAACCCCAAAGTGGTGAGAGGAGAGAGTCAGATAGAGAGAGAGAGAGAGAGAGAGAGAGGAGAGGAGGGATTGAAGGGTCTCGGTTCATTTCTACACATGATTTAAAGACACACACACACACACACACACACACACACACACTTGCACTCCAAAGTTGAGGTCATGGAAAAATCTTCAAAGCGATCCTTGTGGCCTTGAGCGTGTTGGACAATCCAGTTTGTTAGACACAGATGTGCTAGAAGCCTGTTGAAACCTGTAGAAACCTACAATGAGCACATGAATAATGGATGAGCTCCTCAGATGAATCTAAACGCAGAGCCCTGTCCGTCCGTCTGTCTCCGAATAGAACCAGCAGATATCCCTGACATTTAGCTAATGAATACACACAAGACACAAGGTCTTTTTTTCAGTTGATTCAAGTGGGTTGTTGCTATGGTGAGAGCATGTACCAGCTCCTGTTGTGGCTAGATCACAGAAGTGTCAATCAAATGAGGTAAATGGAAGCAAACCCCGTAATGAGATCGCAGCCGAGCCTGTTGTTCAGATTGTATGATTGACACAGATGTACATCAAAAGACTGTAGAAAACAATGGATTATAATGTCACCAACCAACCTTCAACAAAGCAGGGAAATGAGTCTGAATATTGGAGCCGCTGCTCATTATGCCTTGGTGATACATCATGCCTGCATGTGGCCTGGAGCCTTCACTGTTGCCATGAAGACACACACAGCTACACGCATCACCATCACCATATGTTTACAAGGAAACCTAGTCCTGATTTTAAATATTAGCCTGGTTTTTATCATATTTTGATGTTTTCATGGAACATAGAGAAAGCTGGTTACTCATTTGCATGCATACATGAATCTACCATTATCCTAGGTTTCTGCATCTATGCGTATGCGTCTATGGCTCCTCCACATCTTGGTGTCATTTCTGCAGTTGAGTGTGTTTTCTGACTGTGTGGACTCGCTGCATTTATTACTCTCATTTGCTGCGTTTTTCATCTCCATAGAATCACCAAGGGAAGATGAGGGTGACAAGGGATGAAATAGATTTGATACAATAATTTTCAAATGCTTAAAGAAATTGAGTGCTGGTAAATATGCTTATTCCCTTTGGTGCCAAGAGTTAGATGAGACTAAATATGAAGCTAGGAAGCAGCTAAACTGGCTCTTCTTTAATCTGTACAAAAAGCGTACAAATGTGGTTTTGTGGGAGTTTATGTGCTGGAATAGTCCCTTGTAATCTCACAAAACATTTACAAGATTTAACTTAATTTGTTAATAGGGCGCTTTAGAAATGCTGGTGGGTGGATTTTTTTGCCTTTGTATAGAGCCAGGCTAGCTGTTTCCCCCTGATTCCAGTCTTTATGCTAAGCTAAGCTAATTGTCTCCTGGCTCCCACTTTGTGCTTCATGCACAGAGATGAGAGTGGTATTGATCTTCTCATCTCACCATTCCTGTAAGATTACCACTTTTAGAACGTAAATTTGATTGTAGTGTGTAGATTGTTATATCTTTCTGTTCTACAGAATAATTGCAGCGTAATTGGAGTTGAGGATTGACCAGCACAAATGGCAGACAGCAATCAGAAGCCTGGATAAGGTGTTTACACACCACAGTATCTCAGTCTGTATCAGAACACTCTAGCTAGCATATTCAGGTATCCTTAAAACTGTGTATAACTACTATACTAACTATATGATGTTCACACACACAAAAATATAACTGGTATAACTCCAAAAACTTGATCATAACTGGGATACTAGTATGCACGTAAACACACTCATTAACCCGATCACTATAACAGCATACATTCTTAAAAAATGTACAAACTCAGCACAAACAAAAACAAACATACCCACTGTGGGTGTCCTACTTATGACTAATAACATCAATTTTTTATTGCATCCAAAAAACGCTGCCTTATTTTCCCTCTCTCCCATTCAAAACTAATCACAGGATAAGTGAGTAGTGAATCATAACAGATTAAGCTGAGACCCATCCTATAAAAGCTGCCTAAAGCATATTACTTAATTGTATATACACACATTTCACATCTCATTTTCCTCGACTCCTGCGCCCTTTTCTTCCATTTTTCCTGTTTCAATCTTTTCGTCACAAGGTTAAATTTATTTAAAGGTTTTAAGAGGATTAACAGATTTAAGTGATTTTTCTCAAAACCCTCAGTGCATCATTTTCATCCTCCTCTCACTGTGTGGAGCCTCCCAGTTCAAGTCTGGTGTAATTTCTCTTCTGCTGTAACTCTCTGTGTTTTGTCATCTTTATTCCCACTGCCATACCCTTTTAGGGCTGCGAGAGATGTGCCAGTGAGCTGAGACCAGCCTTGCACAGGTTGATGGAAGTCTGGGGAGGAAAAATAAGTGAGCGGAGAGAGGAAAAGTACGAGGAGGGAACAGCAAAGAGATTCTGACTATTAAGAAACAGGTAGATGGTGAAGATAAAAGGAGAGGCGGGGTTGTGTGCTCACTCAGTCAATTTCTTCCCTGCCACATGTTGAATAGCTCCATGCTGAGGCTGACTGGATTTAAAGGGCAATGTTTTTGCTTCAGTTAAAAAAAAAGCCTCTTTCTTTTTCCTCTGCTGATAAGGATGCAGGCAGTAACACATAAAAAAAAACAAATTAGAACATCTGTATGTCTTTGTGCATCTCCCTGTCCATCCATTCACATACATTCACACAACAGAGCCTATCTGCCTGTATGAGCATGTTTGCTTGTGCATTTGTGTATATCTCAGTGATGCTCCATTGATCTAGCAGGCCAATCAATG
The DNA here is from genome assembly GCF_910596095.1 of Thunnus maccoyii. Classification (NCBI taxonomy): domain Eukaryota; kingdom Metazoa; phylum Chordata; class Actinopteri; order Scombriformes; family Scombridae; genus Thunnus; species Thunnus maccoyii. Next base: position 20,629,240 of record NC_056543.1, on the reverse strand, counting down.
CTTCCCCTCTGAGGATGTCACTTTACAGCCACTGTAAATTCATTCCCACAATGCACCCTGCCCCTCATCAGCATAGAAAACATTGATTTATGGATTGTAAACAGCCTGCCCTGGATATACCTAGTGACAAGCAGCATAATGGATGTTAAATGAAAAACAAATTGCATTAAGTACGGAATTTAATTTTCTGTTTATGAATTAAACAGCAATGTGACTTTCTGTTTCTATCAGGATCACTCTAATCAGCTTGATCAGTTTATCAGGCACACTGAGTTTCAACGCAATCCAATACAACAAGCCTATTGAGCTTTTCTTGAGATTGTGCTCCACGAGGTGTTGAGTCAGCGCTAAGTTCATTGTGGAGGCTTTACTATCCGGTGCTATTAAAGTTCACCACATTACAAAAAGGTGAAAGGTGGTTCAGCTTTATTTGCATCAACACCTCTCCTCAGTAATAATTTAATACGAGAAGCTTCATAAAGGTCAGATTTGTTGCAAGGCTGTTGTGTTGGATGTAGCTACATTGATCTTACTGTCATCCCAGTGTAAAGATAGAAATATTTTTTGACAAAACTTGTTTCTTTTCCCCCTAGGGTACACAAAGTCTGCTGTGTGTTTTCATGAATAAAATATTGTGCTATGTGACAACTTGAAATATTAAAACAAATCAACCCAGGAGAGTGCAAGAAGATGGACAAGTAAAGAAGTATTACATTAAATTACAGTTTGAATGCCATTCGAAAAAGGCTCTGGATTCGAGTCTAGGTTTCCCTGTGGCAATAACAGTGACAAACAGAAATAAATAGAAAAAATTAAATTGAATGTGTATGGAGGCAGTAATTCAATCTTAAAATTTTGCAATGCCGGGAAAACACTAATGACTACGGAATTGAGATAAATAAAAGGGTAAATTATTACAAGATTTGAAAAAGAGCTGTTTGGAAACTTAACAAAACACAGTTCTTCATCAAAGAAATGATATTTGAGAACTCATTAGAGAGTTTTAACAATGATGTTGACATGAACAGATGAGGCAGTCAAGCCTTGGCAGGCATTAATGCACCCAACTGTGGCCTAAAGGCATCAATCTGTCTCCGTTTAGAGGTTTTAGCTGGTATTTATACTTTGCAAAACTTAAAACAGAATGGTAATACTGCACATCATATTGCATATGGTTGTCTTTACAGCTACTGGGATACTATTTATATATGAAAGCACAAAAGGAATAGTTCAACATTTTGGGAAATATACTCATTTGCTTTTTTGCCCAGATTCACTCTGACATACATACAGTATATGAAGCTAGCTAGCAGCAGCTTTGCTTAGCATAAAGGCTGGAAACAAGGGAAACTGCTAGCATGGCTCTGTACCAAGGGTCTGCATACCAAAGTGACCAAAGTCCAAAGATGATGATGGTTTTATGGTTTGTCACGGGAGTTATGTGCCAGAATATTTCTTGGCTGTAAGCAGTTGCCAGGCAACAAATGGCGACTGCAGAAGGTCACTGTGCCAGGCTAAGACGTAGGCTGGTACATAACCCCCAGTAAAACCACTTTTTGCTTTTTTCTAGGTGCTGGTTGGAAAACAGACTGGCTGTTTCCCCCTGCCTCCAGGTTTTATGCTAAGCTAAGCTAAGCAGCTGCTGGGTGTAGCTTCATATTTACCATGCATTTATAATGTTAATATAATGTTATGTGTTTATGTTTAAAAAATTACTACTAGCCAATATATCATTATCAGATTTACCTCTACTCCTAAATATCAATATCAGTATTGGGCTCAAAATTCCAGTATCGGTCAGGCTATAGTCTGTATAGTAAATATGAAGCTACAGCCAGGAGCTGGTTAGCTTAGCTTAGCATAAAACCTGGAGGCAAGAAATTGTCACAAAATGTGTACTAAGCGAGACATTTTACAGTTTAGAATTCAACTTGTCAGTGCTCTCTGGTGGAAAAACTATGCAATGGTGACAGTTTGGCATTTCTTTACTGCAATTTCTTGTTGCCATACATTGGTTGATACATCTGCCTGGCCCATTTATGTGTTGAGCTCTAGTACAAACACTACAGTGGAAACCATCTTCTAAACTAACTCTGCAAGAGTGAATAAACAAATTTCCCAAAATGTCAAACTATTCCTTTAAGTTGTGTACAGTAAAGAGCATATATATCTGTACATCTTTTTATTTTTAAGGGGTTATGTGTGTGAAACATCTTGTAACTGATGGCAGATCACTAATATTGTTTGTTTCTTACCTACAATGACACCATTCCCTGCGTCATGTACTTTCACGACCGCAACAGAGACACTTAGGCTGACAGATGGCCAGAAAAATGTACGCACAGCAAGACAACTTCACCCTCACAACCTTAAAAATTAGTTTTACAAGCATGTTATTAATTACAATGAGGTGAAATAATGGAGGTAAAAAAGGGTGAAGGATGTAGACAAGAGAAAGATTGAAGAGAATGAGAGGGTAGGTGGGGGTACATTCCTGAGCTATGTTGTGCCTCAGCTGGGGTCCAACAGGGTTCGTCTTGAGCCAAAAATCTCCTCAGTATCTAGGTCAGAGAGGTGCCCTTGCTCTCCCCCTCTCCAGCGCTTCCTGCTTTTCCCCTGTGTTGTCTTTCCAGCTCTAGATTGTCCAACATGCTTCAGCCTCATGAGATGTAGGGCTCATGCCAGGAGGGAGAAGGACAGGGAGGGCTCAAACTAAACCGCCCATCTCCCTCTGCCCGTAAAGACCTCCCTCTCACTTCTGTCTCCCTCGAACCGGGCCTTGCCAAAAGAGAAGTGGAGCACACCCAAAGAAGAATGAGAACCACTCTTATTCCACATACTGTACGCTAACTATGAACCAGTTTCCCCCTTTTAAGGAATTTATGCGAGCTTGTGGCTAAATCCAACGCACAGGGGAGAAACATCACAGAGAACGACTATCATCAGCTCTGGTTTAGAGTCATTACAGAAAGCTGTAGCATTTGCCCTCAATAATTCAAACGCCTCCATTCTCAAACCTCTAGCCTTTACTTCCTTATGAATCTTTTCAACTGTATCTTCATACATATCAAATTAGCTTCAGCCTCATTTCTTCTGTGCATGACAGACTCTTGAGATTAGACATACAGCAAATTTAAGCCTCCGCTGAGAAACACACATTCATATCCCAAAATGACAGAATCTAATGACATGCTTCCTTCGAGCTGAAAAGCCTGCTCAGTATTTTATGGATTTATATGACAATGAGTTGATAATGGAATTGGCAGGGTGTGTCCTTGGAATAATGAGGCCAAAGTAAGACTAATTTGAGTCTGTTATAAAGATATGAGCTGTTTGTGAGAGCTCTACGGGTGGTCTCAAACTCTCTCCGGGGGGCCAGGTCTGAGATTAAACCTGCGGAAACAAAAGGACCCCGGGTAACGACCAGTTTACACAGATCTGTCTGCTATTCTTCTCTGTTTCTTATTCAGTGTGAAAGGAATGCGCCAACGGATAGGATGAGGTCACTCCAGTCTGCAGCCTCTTATTTTACACCCCCCCTCCTCCCCTCCACCCTTGTTCCAGAGCTGAAATCTAACAACTACACCCTGAAAGAAACAAGAAGAGAGAAGAAGAAACAGAGGAAAGAGAGGAGATAAAAAGAATGAAGGGAGAGAGACAATGAAAGAAAATGAGCAAAACTCAGAAAAAGTGAGACAGAAAGAAAGAGAGAGAGTAAAGAAAAGCAGGAAATAAGTCACGGTCTGGGCAGAGCCACATCTGCTAGCAGTTAAAACGTCACCAGAGAGCATAAAATGCTATGAACACAGCACCACCCCCGGCCTTCCCCTCCCCTGTGCACCCTGTTGTCACACTGCTGGGACAACAGTGTCCCCAGTGTCCCCACCACCTGACCCACATCAATCCCAGAGAGGCGCTGTCTCACCTCTGTCCATGCAGTCCTCTACTCCATAACCTTTTCTGTATGAAGTACAACTTTTGTCATCTGTTTCAACTGTGAAGTCTGCCTCTCTCTCTCATTCTCGACCTAACAACATCGCCTAATTTTCCCCCAAAACCTTTGCTCTTTCTCTCCCCTCTGTCCCACCCTGCTCTGTTCTGGGCATTCTTCCACTGCCAGAGAGGGAGGAAGGAAAGGAGGGAGGGGGCCCTGGCTGAAGCACAGGCTCGGGCCAGGGGAATGAGTAGATTCCCTGCCCTCTCCTCTGCTCCCTTGTTGAGGCCAGTATTGGGGCCGGCTGTTGGAACATGTTTGCAGCAGGAAAAGTCCCGATTACAGACTGCAGGATGTGTTAAGTTTGTGCAGCCATTTGAGATCTGCTGAACTGTGAGCAGACATGCAGAGCACAAGGCAGTGTCAGTAAATGTCTTGTTTTGTCCAATAAACTCAAAAAATCAAAAAAAGGATTCAATTTACAATCATGAAAGATCAAAAGAGTAGCATTTTTTTTTACATTTAAGAACCTGAAACCATCAAATCTTTGGCATTTTTGCTTTAAAAAATTACCTAAATGATTAATCGATTATCAAAATAGTTGCAGATTAATCATCTTTCGATTGACTAATCATTGCAGCACTAGTCTTCTTTGAATTTGGGCCTGTGATTATTAGATACTTAGTCACACAAGATGTTGTACTTTGAATAAATTAAACAGATATTTGTGCCCCAGAGAGCCTGTTCCTGTTCCTTCAACATGCTTTTCCAACATGGAGCTGACCTCTGTTTAACCCTTATACACGAAACCTAATGACATGCAATATCCCCAACTGTGTCAAACCCTTTACACATGACACAAGTACATAGTTCAACCAGTGCCTCACATAAGTGGGCATAATGTACACCTACAACTGCTGTATGTCTGGTGACATTTGAATTATTATTATATTTTCCAGGGAATATGATGTAGAGGATGTAGTCCTGGTCCAAACTATAACAGTGCATCAAATGTAGCAGTTAGTTATTTTGTTTCTGCAGCCTATTGCTGGTTAGATAATACAATTCACAGGACAAACAGTACAAGCTTTTGCAGGGATCTGGCTGATTACTAATGGTGAATATAGTTAAACTTGTCTTGCAAGTGTATTGCATTATATCTCGGATCACACACTTAACAAGAAAACAAAATTTGTCACATAAACACTGTAAATGAGACACTTTAAAGCTGTATTTGTTGTAAAGGCATTCTGGTTAAAACGGTGGAAGAAATTTATAATGAACATCGGAGAGAACAATGCCAGCCAGTTAATCGCTCATTCCACAGTGACCACAGGCGAACTGCATTTCAGATTCAAGGTGCATCCTCTACACACGCCGCTGGACAAAGAACGATCTCTGGTGGAAGTCGGTGGGCAGTTTTTGAAAATCATTTCTTATCAGAAAGACTCTGTGGCATGTTTGGGTGACTTTGAACTGGAGTAAAGTATCCTTGGAATTCAGACACACTAATGATGTTGATTTATTGCCTCTGACTGTGAGCACAAAGGAAGAAAATAATAGGGAACTGTACCCTTTATAACACGCGTTCAGGAGGCATCCCTGAGTCCTGTTTTCACAAAAAGGAGTGAACTCCTTTAAGCCTATATTTTTAACTCTATAACTTCTAGCGCAGGTTAGTATGTTATATATTCATTATCTCTTACTCACAAACCATTTGAGTAAACTTTAGAGCTGCTCTTTGTCATGTGTATATGTGTGTGTGTGTGTGTGTTCATTTATATGTACGGAGTCTTTGAGTGTGGAGTGCTGGTAATGATAAGACACCAGTACAGCTGGTAAGCTAAATGAGGACTCCTTTTATGTGAAGCCAAGAGTGAAGAGAACACACTGCAGGGACATGAAACACAGCCCAACCCCTCTTTCTTTCTTTCTTTCTCCCCCCTCACTACACAGCCAAGCCTTACCTCACCCCCCAATCTCCCCTGCTATAATTGCATGAATGTGGCTCCATCTCCTTTCTGTTTTACATCACTCTCTATCTCACCGCCCTCCGCAGTCCCTGCACAGGATCCATGACTGGATGTTGAGCTACAGTAATTAGAGCAGGCTGATACCGACAGAGGACACAGCGTCCCCTCATGCTCATGTTCTCTCCACCTGGGCAGATATTTTTAGCCCACCTTGAATGAGGGAGAACAGGCATCAACATGGTGCCTGAAATGCTGTGGCTCAATCAGAGTCTGCTACAGATCTCAAGAAGGGCGCCAACTTCTACTTCTTTTCTTCACCCCTCTTCTTCTTCTTAATCCTCTTAACTCCCTGGCTGTCTAAGAGGAGAGGAGAGCTTGTCTGGCTGCCTGGTTGGGCCGACTTCCTCTTGACATCTGTGTTTTTCAAGATCCAGTGCCGGTGCCGATAACTTAATTAACCACTGTGTCATTCCACCCTGTCGCCGCGGATGATGCAGGATAATACAATCACACTGCATGCCATGAAAACAGAAATATAAACAGTCCTCTCTTTCTCTCTCTCTGTTTATATGTGAGTGTGTGTGTGTGTGCTCAAGTCCCCCAAGGCTGCAAACTCTTATGACTTTCACTATGTCTGCATCTCGACCTCCTTTGCATATCAAGCTCCCGGTGTGTTTGAGTAAAACATCAACATTTCATTCAAGAGATGCATATCTCATTCCAGCCTGCACACACGCAGTTATACCCGAGTTTCTGACCCAGGCCGCCCTGCCACTACGCATCTCTGAGCCGCTTATCTCGGGCGCTGCAATTTTTCACCTCTGGAAGGCATTCTCCTTCATCATAAATCAAGAGTTACTGTCCAGATTTTAATGGCCTACACTCACGCCAAAAATACATCAATTCACACACAAAGAATCCTGTTTTCATCAATCACTCCAGCTCTTCTATGCAATCTATGTGTGCTCATATAAAGTAATTCTGACGCGCATCCGGACACCTAAACATAACCCAAATACACACCCTGTAGGCTCATCAGGTCCACTCTTGTGAGGGCTTTGCTCCAACTTGTTGACCTCCTTTAGACAGCTCACTGGTATGCCAGTTCAAGCCCTTCCCACGGCCAGTCAACAGGCCATATATTATCAGAGTAATTACCTTCGGAGAATAGATGCCTCTCTAATGCCTCCCCATTAACTTCATGGATACACTCAACAGGCTCTGCTGTGTGCTCTGTCTCCACCGAGATCATGAGTCCAATAAAGAAGCAAACAATGGCACATTTTCCAACAGGCAAAGGTGGGGACAGCTATGGAAGGTAGAGGGCTAACATATCTGGCTATATGAGTAATGTTGTGTGCAGTTGAGACAAATTAATGGCCTTCTGCGTGAAGCTATAAAGACTAAACAGGAGACAATTTGTTTATCTTGTGTTTCACATTTGCTGTAGCTGTAAATGTTTAAAAAAAATCTATCCTGTAATTAGGAAGTCAATTCCTTGTTTATTCCCTCAGCCTGTAACAGTTGTGCAGGTCAACAAAAGAGTCAACACAAAGCCAGGTGTTCAACAGCTGTGTCCAGTGAGGTTAAGGCCAACAAACACCACCTGGTGTGTGTGTGTGTTTCTATTTCTTAAGTGGAAAACACCACATACATAACACTGACGTCTCTCCAGCATTATACAAGTGCTGGAATTGTTGTTTTGTTGGTCATCCCTTTGTGCCATCACACCAGCTACTCTTACAGCACATTAACTCTTGTTTACTCAGAGGTTAGACTACTTAGTGCTGCAGTGTGACACCCTTAAGGTGAGTATTCTCACAACTCTTGAGCACGCTCACCACTCCCGAGTACACAGACAAACACACATGCTCCCTAAAGGAGCACCCAAACACAGTGTTCGTATGCCATTAGAGCAGCTGCCAGTTGGCGGAGCTTTTTGCACCGAAGCACCCTACAATATTGATGACGGGGGCCATCAAACCCAAGGGTGAGAGGAGCAGGGCTTGTGAGATATACACAAACACCGCCCTCCCTTTTTTTCTTTTCACAGCTGCCTGTCACTGGTGTGACACTCTTGTCCTCTTACAGCAGCTTTTGCTTTGCTCCTAAATCCCCAACTTCACAAAAAAACTGAGAATAGGAGGTGTGTTTAAGTGTGTGTGTGGTCCAACTGGATGCAAAATGCGAAGGTTTGCTTCAGCTCACAGACAAAAAACCCCCACACACACATACCTATCAAAGCGCCTCATAGGTGCAGTCATTTTTAGAAATGAGAATTGTGTCCCTCTTGAAAAGAGCTGCACCAGTGGCAATTTAGTTAAACTGCGCTTCTGACTGTCTCCATAATGAAGCTCATAATTGCGCAGTGCCAACAATAATGGCATAATTGGTTCCCTTTAAGAATAAAAACACCATAACGAGCTATTGACCCAGCACAGTCTTGAAAACCCAGCTGCAAAATGCTCATTTCACTACAACATGGTGGATAACAGCCTTCCAGATGTGTTCTAGCTCGTTTAGCTTTGTGAACAAAAAAAACTGCTGTGTGTTACTTCAGGCGGGCAGTTTCGTGCCGAACAATTACAAACCGTTTCGTACAGATGTCAGACAGGATTTGTTACCCGTTTGAAACAATACAAAGGAAATTATTTTAGTTTCAGGGTTGAAAAAATAAAGCCGTCTGAACCAAACTTACCTCAGCGTCACAGAGAGCTGCGGCCAGCAGAAGCAGCACAGCGACACTTCGCAACATCTGGACATGGAAAAAGAGAAAGTAAGGTTTAGGTAGAAAAAAGAAAGGAGATAGGAGTTTCTTAGTAGGTTATTTAATAATAAAAAAAACTTGAGGAAAATCATACTTTCGCTTTACTTAACGTTACCGTTTCGTTAAAGCTGCTCCGCTCGGGGGTCTGGTCGGAGGAGGAGGAGAGCGGCTTTGGATGTTGGAACAGGAGGTCCGTGATTTCAAGAAATATGAGGAGGAGCACTGAGGAATTGGTGCCAGTCCGTCAGTCTCCCCTCCCTCCTCTCTCACCGACGTGGCCAATGAAAATGTCTGTAGGTATTCCTCCGAGGACGTTTTCAGAAGAAATGGAGGAGGGGGAGGGACCGGGGTATGAGGGTATGAGTATAGTGTGTGCAACCCCCCCCCTTCGAAAGAAATACGTTTACTGCTAAATGCTTTTGCCAAACATGTTTCAGAGAGAACGCAGTTGCTGTGTGGATTATGTTCACTGGCACTGTGTGTTTGTGTGTTTGGGAGGGGGTGGGGGGTCACTTTCAGGGACGCACACCAGAGCTAAGACCAGTTAATTGGGGGCGGCTTGTGCCATTGTGCAAACCGTGTCCACATTTGAGAAAAAAGCTGATTTTTTGTTTATTTGTTAAGGTTAGGGTTAGGGTAAGTTTCCAAGAAAAGAATATAAGTCTATGTAAATACCCCAAAAGTGATTTAAGCAAACCTGTGGAGCCATTTTTAAAAGTTTGGGTAGCTACCACTTTCTGATAAGTTACAGTTTAATGGCTTCATAAATGGTTAATAAATCATTTACTGATGCTTTATAGATCATTTAAAAGCCATTAATAAGAAAAACTTTTGGGTTGCCAGGATGTGGGAAATCCTTCACCAGCATCAAAAAAACATAAACAGACGTCATTCCTCTTCTTTTGTAATGAAACTCAACCATATAATTACAAATCTCTCGCTGTCCAAAGATGAATTCTTTTCATATGTTTTTGTTTCATCAGTTGGAAGAAATTTTGACAGAAATTTTTTGTTTGTAATCTTTTAAAGGTGCAGTGTGTAGAATTTAGTGGCATCTAGTGTAACAGACTTGGCAGAAATAGAATATAATATTCATAAGTATGTTTTAATTAGTGTATGATAAGAAAATAAAGAATCGTTGTGTTCTTGTTACCTTAGAATGAGCCCTTTATATCTACATAGGAAGCAGGTTCCCTTTATGCACCACCATGTTTCTACAGTAGCTCAGAATGGACAAACCAAACACTGGCTCTTGAGAGGGCCTTTTGCGCTTCCCACGGGTTTCGCAGCCACCGTAGCTTCTCCTACACGCTTGGAAGGGAAGAGGGTGAGGGAAAGTGTATTCTGTTTGGTTGCAAGCTGCAACCTCGCCACTAGATGCCACTACATCCTTTATACTGGTCCTTTAAATGACATTTGGGCTGGCTATGTGTTTACTGTTGTGCCTGCAGTTTAGAGATGACAGGAAATGAGGGGGAGAGACAGGTTGAGAGTGACATGCAATACAAATCAGAAACAGGTTTATTGTAAAATAAAGTACAAAATACTACATCCCCAAACTGCAGTGAACTCTTCAGTATACCGTGCTGCCTTAACAAAATTTTTTTTAAGATAGGAAGTGTCATAAGGAAATGGACTTTACTTTCAAGATCCCCACAAATTCTCACTTCTTAATATGACTTTGAATGCTGGCAAAAATAGAAACAGCTTGATCAGACTACTTCCTAAAGCTTTGACAAATCTTTGAGTGGTTCTATGGCAATGTTTAATTGAGTTTATCATTTGTAAAGTTTCTGTATTGCTGACAAAAAAAAATCCGAACCAGAAAAGTAAATTGTAGCCAGAAAATAATCAAGAAATATCCCTGCTGTGACACTTTTATGGCTTCCATTGATAATAGAGTCAATTGGACACAAAACGGGGTCATAAAATGTGTTTTTTAGCTTTAACTTTTCTATTCGTCTTTGATTTTATTTTCCCAAGATCCATTTAGTATGCATATATAAATAATGTTAACAAGAGCATCAGATTTGTATGTGATTTTTAGTTGGAGGCCTCTCATGTTTCTAATTCATACTGTATAATTTCTGTGTCATACATCATACCGTAAGTCCCTCTCTCTTCAATCAGATCCTTCCTCCATGTAAACCCTGAAGACCTTTTTTACTCCATTTATGAAAGATTAATGCTCAAAGGTTCTTATGATTTAAGTATTTCAGGATCACAAACCACCATTGCATGCGCCAGCGAAGAGTAATTAAAGAGTGATTAAGAAGGACAGTGTGAGGCATCGAACACCACAGCTCACTGAATATTGAATAGAAAGGAGATGATGAATGAATTTCTCCCACTGCAAGCCATCAATTATATATAACTTCATTCCCTGTGAGGAAACCCACCTGTTTAAATAGATGCTGTGATTACTCTACACCCCAGGGCTTTTTGTATGAGTGTGTGCTTGTGTGTGTTGTGGTGTTTCTCATTCTGCCTGCACTGATACTGAATAACAAGCATTAAGAAACATGGAAAAATTGCAACTCTTTGTTTGCCGACTTTAGTTTTATGCTCTTAGATTGCCTAATGCGTGTCATTGTTGTCACCTACTTTGTCTATTTTTCTATATTGCCTCAGCGGCCTTTGTTTGCCGCCTGCATTTGCTGGTGAGCAGGAAGCTGTGTGAGAGGAGAAGAAAAGATTTTTTTTGTGCATCCCATTGGGAGTTGCAAAACAAAACTCTAACTCTTAAATGAGGCAACAATGGAACAGAAAGACACTTAATTTAGTATGTTAGTGAGATGAACTTTAGCCACATGTTAAATCTTTTCCCCTGCTGGCAACCAGCCCTGTCTCATAAGACATGACAATTATATAATACTAATTTGCAACAGCAAACACATTTTGGGAGGCACATAATACCACCCAATTTACATTTTTGTTTTTAATGAACGTATTTGCCAATTCACAAAATGTTAACACCTAATGCGTTTGCAAAGCGTTCACTGACAATGTATTTCATTTGTTTTCTCTACAATACCTACTCTTGCATTACAGTATCCACTCACAGCGTCTCAAGCATGATTAATGTTGTTATGGGTATGTTCAGGCACTCACAACACTTCATTAAGCTTCCTATTGTCTTCCTGTCGACTGTGCATTGTCCTCCTGGGTCAAAATTGACTCGGTCTGGTTTGGCTGTTTATAAAGCATAAAGTATAAATTATCACCCAATTCTGTGTTACATCTTTTTCGCCAACTTCATTCCAACTCAGTACCACACGTTTTACACTGCTTTACTTTTTGGAATTTATGTTCAATAGACCTCATTTACATGAAATTAAACCTCTATTTTCATGAAATCAGGTCTGTTGCTGTGAAGTTGTGTGTATCTGTGTGTGTTAGGGGTGTGCCATATCATATTGTTCATGATAATATTGGTATAACTTTTAATATAATAAAAAAAATTCATATGGTGGTAATGGCAATATTACAACTTGTTGACATGATGACATCATACCATTATGCACAGCAACAACAAGTATGGCTAAAGGCTAAAGTAACATTGCTCCATGGTGAAGAAGTTAGTGTGGAGGTGGTTTGGTTACAAAATATCAGATGTACAAGAAACCACGGTAATATGTAAGAAGTGGAAGAACACCCTTACAACAAAAGGGGCCGATACAACAAACTTATTTCACCACCTCAAGCAGAAGCACCCGGTTAAGTACAAGGAAAGCCAAAAATCCCACCAGGAGTATTAGGTCATATTGTCAAGAATATCATTATCGCTAACCTGACGTGCCAGATGCTTTGTTACACAGAATCATTTGAGAACTCATTGTTGGAAAATGTTTGGAAAAGGGCAGGCACTTTCAAAAAAATAACTGTCTTACCTGACGAGGCAGCTGGATTCGCAAGATCATAATATCATGCGAGAATCCTCATAAGAAAGTTCTATCTGCAGTCTTGCAGACTTACACGACACACCCACTTTACTACATAACACGCCCACTTTACGACAGTAAAGCCCTAACCCTAAACCTAACCATCCCCCTCCTCATGCCTAAACTTAACCAAGTGGGTGTGTCATGTAGTAAAGTGGGTGTGTTGTGTAGATACTGCGAGTCTGCAGATAGACCTACTTGAGTGGTTCGGACACAAGCGCACAACTTGAGGCCTGACAAGATGGATTCTCGTGATCTTGCAAATCCAGCTGCCTCGCAAGGTAGAAGACAGTGATAGACAGATGGTATTGCAGAAATACCCTGAATATCATGATATTATTTTAGGGCTACCCACCCCTAGCTTGCGTATGCATGTGCATGTGTGTGTTCATCTGCTGGAAAGCACAATAGTGTGACCAACTGCCCAATTGCACCATCTAGTTGTGGGTCTCAGCTGCTCTGTGTGTGTATGTGTGCGTGTGTGTGTGTGTGTGTGTGTGTGTGTGTGCGTGTGTGTGTGTGTGTGTGAGCGCGCACGTGTGTGTTCATCTGCTGGAAAACACAATAATGTGACCCATTTCCCCATTGCACCACCTATTGGTGGCAGGGTCAAATTTGAATTTGAATTTGAATAAAACACATTCAATTCAATGAAAGTAGTGATCATTAATTTTGCTTGCAAAGAGAGTAGTATGGAACCATCAAAGTGATTTTCAGGCAATTAGATGAAAGTAATCCATATAACAACATTTGAAAACGGGTCAAATTTGACCCGAGGACAACAGAAGGTTTAAAGTTAGGGAAAGATTGTGGTCTTAGTTAAATATTAAAAATGTCAGAAGTGACTTGAAGCATGTGAACCAACATGTTTACTTTATTAACATCTAACCAAAATCAATAACTTCTTCTAACCACACACCAGACTGTGACAAAGTTCTGCTTTTTGTACACTCACCTTTCACCCCAAACATCTCATGTGTGGGGTACATTTTAATTGTAGTGCTCCACTAATCGGGAAAAAAAGTGTGTTAAAGACCTTTAATTACCCCTTTTTTTAAAAATCCTATCCATGTCCACATTCTGCAAATATTTTTTAAAATATATGAGTGTAAACACAGTGGTTCTAAGAGCAGCTTGATGTGATGCAAAAGCTAATAGGCTGTTGATCTTGTCATCCGCTCTCTCAAATGCTAGTTACAGAGACTGACCTCTTGCCACCTGTTTAGCTTTCTTCCTATACTTTGCCTGTGCACATATGCACACACTCACAGACTAACACAAACAGACACACGCATTCACACATATACAGATATGTGTGAAATAACACTGACTCAGGAAAGGACATGCATTTACGTCAGATTTGCTTTCACTATTTTCTGCAAGCAGCTGGGAGGAGATGAATACTTAATCAGACAAACTCTTTAATCTCTTCTCTTGCTGCAATGTCCAACAAACAATACAGATTCCCCCTCCGAGCAATCAGCGTAAAAAAAAAAAAAAAAAACAGCGTTCTGCTACCACTGATTTAAATTCATGCACTGAGTACGTACACCAGTGAATAATGCAGTATTCACGACAGAACAGAACAGAACTGAAGTATTAGCTCCTCTGATGTCCCTTTGTGTTCTGCCAGGGGCTTTCTGAGAGGCATCTCAAATATTCACAAACATCCATCAATGCCTGAAAGGGTCAATGACTGGCCACGGTATGCAAACGCAATCATTTAGTTTCTTTTTTGGTCCGGGAGTTTTCTGTAATCACGGTTTTTCTATCATCTTCTTTTCTCCCGCCTGCAGAATGAGTTTGAATGTGATTTAGATTTGTGATTTATGTGTTTTTGCATGCATGTGTATGTTTATGTGTGTGTGTGTGTGTGTGTGTGTGTGTGTGTATGTGTGTGTGAGTACACTTCAAGGGCTCTTGGTAACTTGACAAGAAATGTGTTATTGATTCTGTATGTACATGTGAGATGATTTCATATATATGTGTGTGTGTGTGCATGGGTGTGAAAGTATGGGGCTAGGGGTTGTGAGTTGAGGCTTCCTGTGTTAGGTACACTTAGGTTGTGTTGTGTTAGGTTATTTGTCGAGGGGCCTTGCAGAATTCGATAATATCATGCTTGAGGACTATTTCACTCTAATGCTCGTAACATTGCTTTGCCCTCATAATTCCCTACAGTAGTAGGGAAGAGAGAGAATCTATGCTAATGACATGTTTTTTTAAAGACAGGGTTTTCACTTCCTTAATGGAAACAAATGAAATGATGCTGAAGAGATTCATGTGTTGTTGGGTGGGTGTGAACCTTTAAGGATCGGTGAGAAGCAACGTCCTCTTTTCTTGCTTGGTATCCGGCCCTCTTCTCACTCAGTCTCTGGTGAATGTGGTCAAGGGTGCCTGCTGACTGCCATTTGACTGAAGAGAAAAAAATCCTCTCATGCACACACAAACACATGCAGTAACATCATGCACTCAACAAAGCAGAGAGAGTGGAAGGTGTCATGTGTGTTTCATTAGGCATCTATAAAGCACTGATGCCCCTTCATACAAGCACAATAAACACACCGAGACACACTGAACAGTGTTTCTACCACTGTCAAATAAATTGAAGTAGCTTGCTTTTTTTTCTCCTTTGAACTGCATGGCCTCTGCAGGCCTCTTGTCAAACTTTAAATAGATCTTCAACATATAATCAAATTCTGCTCCATCAGCCCTGCTATGAGAGAGAGAGAGAGAGAGAGAGAGAGAAAGGAAGGAGGAAGAAAGGCAAAGAAGCTATCTGCAGGGTGCATACTGTACACTGGCCTGTGGTAACTGACTTTATTGCCCGCTTGACATAACTCTATGCTTCTTTAGCAATGCTAATATCATTATAACTGCAGTTGGCAAAATGCCATCACACACAGACAGTGGCACATACTCTCCTTTCATATGCTGACCTACTACTTTTATGTTGTGAGAAGTAGTAGGAAGGAGGGAAAAGGTGCAGGCAGCCCCTGCTGAGTACAATTAACTTCCTCACCGTTCAACATGTAGTCTTTTACCAGCATCAGCTGCCTCCCTCTTTCTATACACAATCAACTCCACTTTGAAAAGCATGTAAAACACATAGCCTGGCCTTTATGATGTTATATAGAGCACTTCCTGGGCGAACACAGTGAGAGACACTGTAATTCCTAATCAATCTGAATAGAAGACCAAACCTGATAAAAGCCGAAGAGTGATGTCATCATCTCTTATATATACTGCATGCTATTTAAGTGTATTATCACACACATGTCAACTGTTGGCCTTCGACACCCTTGTAAAATGTGGGTTTCCTGTTCCTGTTCTTTTTTTTTTGATCGTCACTTTTGTGGGCCTCTTGAAAAGGTGTGGGCAGAAATAAAGGAAATGAGATTCATTTACTGTCACCTTTGCGTGTTTCGTGGTGGGTTAACTGACTAGCATGGACATTATTGTTTGTCCATTGAGCTGCAGGCTGTCTCTTACTACTTGCAACAGCTGAGGCATCGGTAAAAAAAATATGCAGAACCTTCTCCCTGCTCTTAGTTTACATGATTATGCTCAAAGCCCATTTCTGCAATAAGATGTTTTGATAAATGTTCTGTTTTAGACTGAAATGGAGCGTCTCGTGTCTACTTTTGAGCCATAAATGTACTGACATGCAGTCATTTTAAAGTTTGGTTCAATATTAAGATTTACTGCACTGATCTGTAAATAGTCAAAAAACAAAGTAATAGCCTGCACACTGCAGGGTTCAAATGTCCACTAGACTTTATTGCACCAAGGTGATGTTTCAAGCACCCCAGCTCTTCATCAGACTCAAGTGATAATAGCACAATGCCATCTTAGATATATACATGCATACAAGTCACATGATGTGGTCACATGACCATACACGCTGATACTCTGATACATCCCATGGGTAACAATATATACATACAAAAATACACACAAGAATATACAGCAAAATATATACAATCTATATGTATATGATAGTACACATAATGATGGTAGTGTACATAGTGCTGTATACAAAAAGTTCAGGATTCAATGGTGTTGATAACACTTAATAAATCTCAAGGAAAAGCCTTGTCTGTGCAACATATATAATAAATATACACAGATATAAATAAATATAAGAATCCACTGGTGTAAGGTTACATTAAATAGACCATTACCAGGGAAAACACTATGTGTAAAAGTCAACAATACACTATGTCCAAATATATCCAAAAATATGTGTACAAAGGAAAACCTAAAGTAGGATATCTTAGACTACCATTGGGCTTGCAAGCTGTCATCAAATAAGGAAACTACTAAAGAGGCGCCTCTTTTTGTCCTGTGACCGGTGCAATATGGTTAACCAGAGAGTAACAGTGTCAAGAACAAGAAAGAGGAAAGGGAACCAATAAAGACAAAAAAATAAGACGGAACTGAGATATGTGGATATACAAGGATATAATATGACACAATGAAAGGCTACAGGAATCACATTTCCTCATTGAGGCCCTTGGGTGACACAGTGTCAAGAGTGTAAATCCAAAATAGTTCACATTGTAGAAGAAGGGTGTTAATATCCCACCCCCCTCTGTGGGAGATGGACATGTTCAATTCCAAAAAAGCCAGACTGGACTTTGCCAAAATGCATGTTGACAAGCCACAGTCCTTCTGGGAGAATGTGCTTTGGACAGATGAAACAAAATTAGAGCTTTTTGGTAAATCACACCAACCCTGTGTTTACAGAGGAAAAAATGAAGCCTTCAAAGAAAAGAACACCATGCCTACTGTGAAACATGGAAGAGCCTCAGTGATTTATGGAGTTGCTTTGCTGCCTCAGGCACTGGGTGCCTTGAATCTGTGCAGGGCACAATGAAATCAAAAGACTATTAAGGCATTTTGGAGCGAAACATACAGCCCATTGTCAGAAAGCTGTGTCTTAGTCGCAGGTCATGGGTCTTCCAGCAGCCAAGAGTGGATGAGAAGAAAATGTCGGACCATTCTGAAGTGGCCTACTATGAGTCCTGATCTGAACTCCATTGAACATCTGTGGAAAGGGCAGAAACTTGCAGTTGGGAGACGGCGCCTATCAAACCTGAGAGAACTGGAGCAGTTTGCTCAAGAAAAATGGGCCGAACTACCAGTGGAGAAGTGGAGAAACCTTTTTCAGAGTTACAGAAAGTGCTTGACTGCAATTATTGCCCCCACAGGCTGTGCTACGAAATATTAAGTTAAGGGTACCAATGTTTTTGACCATTTTCATTTCTTTTATTGTATTAAATTATATGTTAAGTTGTAAATCAAAAGCAAAGTTTCAGTTATATTCAATGTGAAATAAAGAATGATGGATACCATATACTTCTGTCAGTTTCAACTTAATACAGAGAAAATTTATTTATTTATTTATCTTAAAAAAAGGTGGTAGTATACCAATATTTTTGGTCACATTTGTTTCTAAAACTTTTCACTGGTAGTGTATATAATAGTACTATATATGGTGAAAAGTTTTAGAACACCCCACACCAGTTTTTATTTAGATTTAAGCAGTTCCAACCCAGCAAGTCCAGTGAATAACCTTAAATGGTACAAAGCGGTAAACTTACAGGGGTAAAAAACTTAAACAACTTACAGCTTTTCTGCAGCAATGAACATAAATTAAGCATTTAAAGTTGATGCAAACAATTCCCAAATTTTGTTTATTACTTCCAAATCCTCTGTCTGTATAAAACCATGGAGGAGGAAGCATGATGGTCTGGGGCTCTTTTTCTGAAACTAGAGTTGGCGACTTGCAAATAGTGACTGACAGCCTGGACCAAAAGGGCTACCACAGCATTTTGCAGAGCCATGCAATATCCTCTGGTCTAGTTGGTCAGGGGTTCCTCCTACAGCAAGATAATGACCCAGAACATACATCCACACTGTCAGAACTATCTTAGAAGAAAAGAACAAGATGGTAGGCCTCATGAAACCAGCACAGTCATTGAACTGGTTTGGGATAAACTGGAGAGACGGATGAAAGCAAAGCAACCTGCAACACCTTTGTGGGAACAACTGCAACAGTCCTGGAAGAACTTTCCAAACAATATTTGAGTCCTATTGTAGAACAAATGTCACAAGTGTGTTAGACTGTTATATCTGCAGAAGGTGTTTTTGCAGATACATTTTAGGGGGTCTTTTGAATCAAAGTAATTGATTTCCAAGTTCACTATGAAGATGGTTGTTTAACTTGGATCACTTATATTGTATGACAGGTTCTCAGCACCAAGCCTCCAGATGTAGAACTGAAATGTAGGACATGAACTATGTAACTAAGTCTCCAGTATTTGCACTATATGCAACCTGGGGATCAATGTTGTAAAAAGAAGTTGTAAGATAACAGATTTGATTCTTGTAAAAGTGGAAAAAAAATGTTATGATCAAGACAGTGACCCATTCCTAAGTAGGATCAGTCAATTCATCTGGGTAAATGTAGAGTATGCTATGTAATTCAGAGGGAAGTGAGTAAACAAACTGTTAATGACTGATTGAAATTCTTTGAATGTTGGAATTTTAAATAGGACCTTAAAGCTGCTGCTTGCATTCAGCTACTTACTGATCATTACTCCTCCACCAAAATGTTCATATCATAGACGAAAGAGCCAAGAGAGTTCAAGTGGATGCACATGTTTCTTTTTTACTTTACTGACATAAATCTTTTGTAAAGGGAAGCCATTATTCAGGACCACTATCTGCACATTTAATGGATGAGCAATTCATATTATTGCTTAGGATGGAGGGTTTAACAGTTACGGTGCAGAAGAAATACAATATTTCTTGTTGCAACAGATGAATATTGTCAAAACCTGGTTGTTATGCCACCATAAGCATCATAAAGCATGAAATGAGTTCAACACAATGCAGAGGTGGTTTTCACTGAACATGCATATTTTGTGCATTCTATATGTAAGGGACAATCAACGAGTAGGTGTGTGTTAAAGGGTTCACGTCGAAGCGGAGGGTGGTACTTTGCCTCCACATCATGCCTTAAAACCGTTTAACACACACCTACTTGTTGGTTATCCCTTACTTATTACAAGACTAACTGAAGTGAAAAATGAGTAATGTAATCATTTTCACAGTTTATTTTCAAAAAGGACCAAGCTTGAACTCAATTTGAATTAGATTATTGTATAATAATGATAATACATTTAATTTGTACCACACTGTTCATTCATAGTGAAACTCAAAGTGCTACAGTATTATAACATGTGACTTAACCCTCACATACTGAGCTCTATAACACATTGCTGAACCACAAATCATCCATGAATACCTCATCAGTCATAAATAAATGTGTCATTAATCCTTAATGAAGCTTTCACAGAGCAGACAGAGATCTTTTTCTTCAGGTTTTTATACTTTTTGTTTATGCAGAAAAAACATTTACAATCACACTATATAACAGTCTGATATCACATAAAACAGGAGAGTGATGAATTATATGAAATGTGAAGAATGCAACATGTGTATCAGATAATGTGTGTCAGCTCTATAGAAATGTTTTTAAAAAGTTGAAATATTAACATATTACACTTTTCTATATTCTGGGTCACATTAGGAGAAGTCATTAAATTTCAGGCTGTAAGAAAAAAGTGTTTAGTGTGTTTTTACTCATCTCACATGTAAAAATATATCACATTTGACTCTGACCAGAATGTGACTTTATGTTCCACCAACATTAAGTCATACACTTTGAGCTTAGCTGAATAGCAACTAACCACTTCCTTTTCTCTGAGCCACCTCAACAGTGATGTTTAAGTTCCAGTCTTTCATTTCATTCTGAAGGTTATTATGTTCAGTCAAGACCAAGCAGCTCTGCTCTCCATTCAGCTATTAATTATGTGCCATGTCTTTGCAGGTAAAGTGGAGATTTATGTTTGTGATTCATGCTTTTCTCTTGATTTCACTACGGATTTCATGTTATAATGATTGTTTCCTTTAATGTTAGAGGTTCATCGAGTTGACTTCGGGGACATACTGGTGTCTGAGGGAAACGCCACCGTTTTCACTTGCAACATGACAAATGCAAAGCAAATCGGCTGGACCAAAGGAAGAATACTTTTTACTTTTAACGTCTTAATGAATCAGACATTTTCAAATGTCACCTCTCAAAGAATGAGCATAGACTCAAACTTTCCTTCAAAGCTGAATATTCTTGATGTTCAGCATGAAGATGCAGGACTTTATAGGTGTGAAGTAACTGATGAAAAAGGTGTATGGACTACTGAGTGGAATTTAATCGTTGGAGACGGGGTGTTGGAGATCTCTAAAGGTAGGTAGAGCATGAAGCAGGTTAAATCATGTCTACACATTTCAAAGCTCAAACTGCATGCTACATCAATAATTCACATCTGATTTTATGCAGAAGTCAGTTCATGGAGCTATTATCTATACATACTTACACCTGTAATTGGATTGCTTCTTTGTGGCTTGGCTGCAGCAGTTTGCCTCTGCAGGTGAGTAATAGCTTTTAGATTTCAGATTTGAAATTTATTTCATTCTCATTTGTTTTGGTGCAGAAACGTTGTCAGCAATGGGAACTAAGGCTGATTTCAGTATAAATCTCAACCACATCACATCTGTCCGAATTTAAACGGTCAGTTTATCTAAATTACAAATAAACCAGTTTCTGATTTTCTGCCTCCATCGAGCCATGCAGATAGACTTTTGGTTTTGAAATTCTGTGAGATTTCCGCCTCCATCCCTCCAGGGGAGGTAAGAGGAATCACATTTCCGTGTTTGGTGTTTCCAATACTCTGAATAATCCATAAATCTATCAACTAGAACTCAACTGTTTTCATAGTGACTTTTTCTTCAATTTCATTGTAGTTCCATTCAAATCTGTTCACAGTGAGACCTGTGGATTGTCTGTAGTAACAAAGAACAACATTGCACTGTGATGCCACCTGGGGGAAGTTTACATCCTGCAATTACAAACTTACACATGGTTGTATTACAGGCTCGTTCCAGTATGTATAGACTTGATATACTTAATTCTGATCACTTATAGGCAAAAAAATTACAAAATAAAAAAGAACAAGGGCTGAGCATTGATATCGGTCCTTATGCAATACCTTACTGTAGGAGATATAAACATTATTTGAACCTTTTCTTTTAATTTATCAAAATATATCAAACTGCTCAATGTGTCAATGTTAAATACAATGTTTTGCCTACATAAAATATACTCTAAAGTTTAAATGTTTCCTGGAAGAATCTGACAAAGCATCCAATGCTGACTTTTGATACTTGACACTTTTTTATACTTTGTGATACATTTTGATTCAAAGTATTGAGGTGCAGCCCTACAATCATCAGTATTTCTCCAGCATGATATTTGAAACAGCAGTTGTACCTTAATACCGGGAAATACACACAATATAATTCAACATAAAATATGAATGTAATGTAAATTTTAAAAAAAATCTCACTAATCAAAATATTTTAGAGATGTTTTTTGATGTTGGTGGGCACTCATGATCTCAGTATTTCTAAAGTCCTTGTTATGGCCCTGGTTGCTGTGGAGATTAGGAATGTACTTGTAGCTATATGCCTAAGCTCCAATGCATGTATCCATGGTGTATATGCAGAGAATGCATGGATGCTTGTATGTCACTGAATAGTAATGCAAACAGAATAACTATAAAGAATTGACAATAATGCAACTGAGCGTCAACAAACTATTGCTTCATTCATAGTTCTGCCAGAAATAGGATTTCCTCAACAAGTTAACCAAATGTTGATAAATGTAACCATATTGCTGTTAATCACAACAGTAATAAAAACATGATAACAGTCACTAATGGCACAAAATGATACTTGTGAGTATCAATGTATAACAAAATAAAAAGACCAGAATATTTTGAAGAATCCACGTTGACGACTTCAAACATTTAGTTTTTCCAGACAAACAGTCCAAAACCCAAAGATGTTCAATGTACAATAATATAAAATAAAGAAAAGCAGCAAATCCTCACATTGGAGAAGCTGCAACCAGAGAATGTCTGATATTTTTACTTGACAAATGATTAAAATGATTCATCAAATATCAAAATAGTTGCTGATTCATTTTTGAGTAATCAATTAATCAATTTCTTTTTCACCTCTACTTTTAAATCATTTATTTGTATTCCACTGTCCCATGTGTGAACTCAGTCTCTTAGAATAATGTGTCTGAAACACCTGGAAATAGTCTGGAGCGAAGTGTCATTATCGATCACAATTCTATCTGAGCAGAAAACTCAGGACCACGACATCAAACCAGGACCCAGTCCCAGACCAGTTTCCTCTTCAGTCGGGGGGAGAGGTAAGAAGAACTTCACACAGTCATGTTTTTCTGCTTTGCTTTGCTTTTCGTTTTTCCTTTCTGCATTGAACTTTATTTTTACTTTCTGTCTCTATAGGTGGTCCCTCCTCAACTGCAGGGTGATGTGGACCGTAGGACGAATAATAAACAGAGGAGTCAGTACTTGGAGAGGCTCAATTCAATCTATGGTATATAATGAAGTAGTTGTTTAAACTGTCCAGCAGATGGTGATAAAGGCTCAGCCAAAGTTGTGTGAGAAAAGATAAAGGATGTTACTGTGAAGACAAGTGCATTAAATTAAAGCCCCAATCCATTATTGGTGCACATCACTAATTTTGTCCAGGTGCAAAGGGAAAAGCTATGAGAGTTTTGTGTGTGTGTGACTTTTGTATATGTGCTTCTAAAATACTTGCTTATTTGTTTACATGGTTTAAATTTAATAAAGAATCATCTGAAGTACTATTTCTACCTTTTTAAATATTGTACATATGTTACTGTAAAAATGTTCTAATATTTGTAACAGAGACTTTTTAATTGAAAGATATTGAAAATAAGTTTTAACATTGACTACAATCATTTAAGAGTACAGGATGCTCTTAGAAATTACATCATCTGAAGTAGACTGTACTGGATGTTGAAACCAGGGTGAACAGCAAGCTGGGAATTCCTCTCTTTTTCCTGTTTACAATTATTCTAGACGTTGCTATCCACTGGTCTATAAGCCAGTCTTGAAAAGTAACTGTAGATTTGTCCCACTTAAGTACAATTTTGAGGCATTTGTACTTTACTTCATATTTTCATGTTACATTGAATCTAACAGTTCAGAAGGAAATTTACTATCCCACCACATTTATTTGGCAGCTATGGTTACTCTTACCTTTTTATGTTAAGTTTTCATCCAAAACATATGATCAGTTTATTAAACATGATGCATTTTAGAGAAAATTATCTAACAGTGAATTAAATAGTTAAAATTGGCTCCATTATAAATACTGAGGTAATCTCTCTAGATAAAGCAAGGAATCTCTGTCTGTATGTACAGTGGGGGAAATAAGTATTCAACACATCAACTTGTTTTTGATTAAACATATTTCCAGTGCAGATATTCATATGAAATGAAGACCAGACATTGACATTAACTCAATAAAGCAACATAGCTAAAGAAATCATAACATTCCAATCAATAAAAAAGGTTCTGTGCATTAAATTGGACTGACACAAAAAAAAGAATTGAACACGCAGTAAGAAAAAGCACTGCACCAGGTGATTCCACTAATTAGTCCTCTTACCTGTGCTAATTAGAATCAGCTGGGTTAGTGCATGTGGCTATTAGCACTTCAACTGTTTTAAAAAGGGTTAGCCTTCTGTGAATGCATAATTTGCAACCAAGCTGTCACGCAACAACTATCTCATGATGGGTAGAGGCAACAAGCTCTCCCAAGACCTTTGCAACAAGATTGTTGAACAACATAGGAATGGTATAGCGTTATCCGCAAGTGGAAGCATCATCACTCCACCATCAACCGACTACGAACCAGGGATGTGCCCGAATACAAATACATTATTCAGCAAAGCACAAATAGTGGGTTTTATATCAATATTTGTTTCATACAAATATTTAAAAAATTATTTGTTGGGAGTGTTCCCCAGAGATAAAGCTGAGCTACTGACACAAGCAAAGTGCTCCCTAGGGACTCTCCATAACCTGTGTTTCCCCTTCTCCTTTCCACAAAGTTAGGCTGTAAAAAATAGACAATAAATAAAAAGTGCAAAGCAATAATTGCCTTTGAAGTTCCTCCTTACACATTACATGGTGTGCTGTCTCTGTGTTATGGGTGTATAACATGTGGGAACCTCCATCATAAGGTAGTTTATTCATGAACACTTATTGTAACACTTGAATTTTCTAAAATTGAAAGTGTCATAAAAACAGAAACAGGATGTTTAAACCTCTTTCCACTTTTATTTGAATACAAATACAGATACAAATAATTTTGCTGCCTCAACAAATGCAGATACAAATATAAATACTGGGATCTCTGCACATCCCGCACAGGAGCTCTTCGCAAGATTGTTGGCCAGGCAGTAAGAAAATTAGTCAGAAGAGGAGCCCAAGATCCAAGGACGACTCAAAAAGAGCTCCATAAAGACATGGAAGAAGCAGGTACATTTGTCACAGAGAAAACAATAGGCAATGTACTCCACCACCACAACAGTCACCATGCACGATCACCCTGTAAGACTCTATTACTGAGGAAAAGACATGTTGAAGCTTGTTTGAAGTTTGCTACTCAACATTTAGAGAAGCCTGTAGATTACTGGAAGAATGTGGTGTGATCAGACGTGACAAAATTTAAATTTTTGGCAACAACACTACACGCCATGTTTGGAGGAGAAATAGCTCTGCATATGACCCTAAAAATACCACACCTACAATGAAGTTTGGAGGTGGAAGCATTATGGTATGGGGCTATTTCTCTTCTCATGGTACCAGCAGAATCCACATTGTTGAAGGAAAAATGAATGGAGCCATGTATGGGGATATTCTTGAGAAGAATCTGTTGCCATCCACCAGGACAGTGAGGATGAGATGCGGGTGGACCTTCCAACAGGACAATGATCCAAAACATACTGCAAAGGAGACTCTCAACTGATTCCAGAGAAAGAAAATAAAGATGTTGGAATGGCCCAGTCAATCACCCGACTTGAACCCAATAGAACATTTGTGGAAGGAACTGAAGATAAAGATTCACCAGCGGGCCCCCCAGAATCTTCAACATTTGAAGACTGCTTAGAAGAATGGGCCAAAATCCTCCTCTGAACAATGTGAGAGATTAGTTTCTTTGTACTGGAAGCGTCTTGAAGCTATCATTGCAAACAAAGGTTTCTCCATCAAGTATTAACTACATTTCAGTTAGCGTGTTCAATACTTTTTTTCTGTGTCACTCCAATTTAATACACATAACTTATTTTATTGATTGGAATGTTGTGATTTCTTTAGCTGTGTTGCCTTATTGAGTTAATATCAATGTCTGGTCTTAATTGCATGTGAATAGCTGCACTGGAAATATGTTTACTGACAAAAATGTCAACATGTAGAATACTTATTTCCCCCACTGTATGTATGTTTGTTTGTCTTTTGCATAATCATTCGTCTGATCTACTTTATACCTGGCAGGTGGATTGCTGGGGAATCAAGGAAGTGCAATGTTGATGTATGAAGTTGTTAGGATGAGCAGTTCTCGAGAAATATATAGAAAATACCTCACAAATGATGTTGATTTGCTTCTTCCTACACCTGTGGCATCAACAAGCGGAAATAAGGACGTGTGGAACTCACATTGTGGTTGGAGGTGGGACAACATATGTAGTGTTAATGAGTTAACTTGGGAGCAGCCATACATTACTTCGTTCTCTGTTTAGTGTCATCAGGTTAGGTTAGATTGTTGCTAACTTGGGGCTAACCCCCTTCACTTTTCCAGCAGTTGAGGAAATAACAGAGGAGACATTTCTTTGTCTTGAGAAGCTGGAGAATAAGTATGATATTGATTTGTGTGTTTGTGCATGCATGCATGTGTCTGAGTACACGTTAAGGGCTCTTGGTGACTTGACAAGAAATGTATTATTGATTCTGTATGTATGTGTGAGATGACAACATATGTGTGTGTGTGTGTGTGTGTGTGTGTGTGTGCGTATGTGGGTGTGTGCGTATGTGGCTAGGGGTTGAGGCTTCCTGTGGTAGGTGCATTTATTTATGGAAGGGCCTTGCTGACTTCAATATCATGCTTGAGGACTGTTTCACTCTAATACTCACAATATTGCTCTGCTCTCATTATTCTCTACAGTAGTTGCAAATATCGAAGAGAGGGAAGGAGGAATCAGAACAGTGAATCTATGCTAATGAAATGATAATGATGATAATGATAATGTTTTTTAAAGACAGGGTTTTCACTTCCTTAATGGAATGGATGTGTGCAAACAAGCATGTGTGTTTCATCAAGCATCTATAAATGATAAAGGATGTTACTGTGAAGACAAGTGCATTAAATTAAAGCCCCAATCCATTATTGGTGCACATCACTAATTTTGTCCAGGTGCAAAGGCAAAAGCTATGAGACTTTTTGTGTGTGTGTGACTTTTGTATATGTGCTTCTAAAATACTTGCTTATTTGTTTACATGGTTTAAATTTAATAAAGAATCATCTGAAGTACTATTTCTACCTTTTTAAATAATGTACATATGTTACTGTAAAAATGTTCTAATATTTGTAACAGAGACTTTTTAATTGAAAGATATTGAAAATAAGTTTTAACATTGACTACAATCATTTAAGAGTACAGGATGCTCTTAGAAATTATATCATCTGAAGTAGACTGTACTGGATGTTGAAACCAGGGTGAACAGCAAGCTGGGAATTCCTCTCTTTTTCCTGTTTACAATTATTCTAGACGTTGCTATCCACTGGTCTATATTAGTGAACGACCCGCTCTACTTCCTGAGCCACAGCTGCCCCAATCTGTTGCCATCCACCAGGACAGTGAGGATGAGATGCGGGTGGACCTTCCAACAGGACAATGATCCAAAACATACTGCAAAGGAGACTCTCAACTGATTCCAGAGAAAGAAAATAAAGATGTTGGAATGGCCCAGTCAATCACCCGACTTGAACCCAATAGAACATTTGTGGAAGGAACTGAAGATAAAGATTCACCAGCGGGCCCCCCAGAACCTTCAACATTTGAAGACTGCTTAGAAGAATGGGCCAAAATCCTCCTCTGAACAATGTGAGAGATTAGTTTCTTTGTACTGGAGGCGTCTTCAAGCTGTCATTGCAAACAAAGGCTTCTCCATCAAGTATTAACTACATTTCAGTTAGCGTGTTCAATACTTTTTTTCTGTGTCACTCCAATTTAATACACATAACTTATTTTATTGATTGGAATGTTGTGATTTCTTTAGCTGTGTTGCCTTATTGAGTTAATACCAATGTCTGGTCTTAATTGCATGTGAATAGCTGCACTGGAAATATGTTTACTGACAAAAATGTCAACATGTAGAATACTTATTTCCCCCACTGTATGTATGTATGTTTGTCTTTTGCATAATCATTCGTCTGATCTACTTTATACCTGGCAGGTGGATTGCTGGGGAATCAAGGAAGTGTAATGTTGATGTATGAAGTTGTTAGGATGAGCAGTTCTCGAGAAATATATAGAAAATACCTCACAAATGATGTTGATTTGCTTCTTCCTACACCTGTGGCATCAACAAGCAGAAATAAGGATGTGTGGAACCCACATTGTGGTTGGAGGTGGGACAACATATGTAGTGTTAATGAGTTAATTTGGGAGCAGCCATACATTATTTACGTTCTCTGTTTAGTGTCATCAGGTTAGGTTAGATTGTTGCTAACTTGGGGCTAACCCCCTTCACTTTTCCAGCAGTTGAGGAAATAACAGAGGAGACATTTCTTTGTCTTGAGAAGCTGGAGAATAAGTATGATATTGATTTGTGTGTTTGTGCATGCATGCATGTGTCTGAGTACACGTCAAGGGCTCTTGGTGACTTGACAAGAAATGTATTATTGATTCTGTATGTATGTGTGAGATGACAACATATGTGTGTGTGTGTGTGTGTGTGCGTATGTGGGTGTGTGCGTATGTGGGTGTGAAAGTATGTGGCTAGGGGTTGAGGCTTCCTGTGGTAGGTGCATTTATTTATGGAAGGGCCTTGCTGTCTTCAATATCATGCTTGAGGACTGTTTCACTCTAATACTCACAATATTGCTCTACTCTCATTATTCTCTACAGTAGTTGCAAATATCGAAGAGAGGGAAGGAGGAATCAAAACAGTGAATCTATGCTAATGAAATGATAATGATGATAATAATAATGTTTTTTAAAGACAGGGTTTTCACTTCCTTAATGGAATGGATGTGTGCAAACAACCATGTGTGTTTCATCAAGCATCTATAAAGCACTGATGCCCTTTCACACAAGCACAATAAACACACTAAGACACACTGAACGGTGTTTCTATCACTGTCAAATCAATTAAAGTAGCTTGTTTTTTTACCTTTTGAAGACCACGGCCTCTGCAGGCCTCTTGTCAAGCCTTAAATAGATCTTCAATCAGCTTCTTTAGCAATGCTAATATCATTATAACAGCAGTCAATGCCATCACACACACAGTGGCACATACTCTCCCTTCATATGCTGACCTCCTACTTTTATGTTGTGGGAAGTAGTAGGAAGAAGGGAAAAAGTGATTCCAGCAGCCCCTGCTGGTGCAGGGTACAATTAACTTCCTCACCATTCAAAATGTAGTCTTTTACCAGCATCAGCTGCCTCCCTCTTCCTATACACAATCACCTCTGCTTTGAAAAGCTTGTAAAACGCACAGCCTGGCCTTTATGATGTTATATAGAGCACTTCCTGGGTGAACACAGTGACAGACACTATTATTCCTAATCAATCTGAATAGAAGACCAAATCTGATAAAAGTCTAAGAGGAGAGTGTTGTCATCATTTGTGATATATTTGTTATTTAGCTAGTGGCTATAACGAGTAATATTTTTTAAATGTATCATTAAATGTGTCAACTGTAACTGACTAGCATGGACATCTGTATAATTGTTTGTCTCTAGTTTTTCAAACAGAAGAATCCTGCTGGAATCTACAGGTTAACAGATCATGACGTGTCAGTGAATTGAGTTATATGTTAGAGCATGTGTTGCTTGAATGAGTAGATGTTTGTCAATATTACACAGATAGTATCAGTTTTCTTCAACCTTTTGACTAAATGTTTCTATTTATGGCCTTCAAGGTAATGCAAACCCACGAGGTCTCATGTTCCACAGTAGGATTGTACAACAACAGACTGAAAAATGAGTGATACTCATAAGGGGCTGGTCATCATCTTCTCCGTCATCTTTATTTCATGCTACTTGAGTTATGCAGAACCTTCTCCCTGCTCTTAGTTTACATGATGATGTTCAAAGTCCATACCTGAAATAAGAAGATGTCAGTTCAGGTAAATGTTCTGTTTTAGACTGAAACAGAGCGTCTCACGTCTCCTTTTGAGCCATAAACGTACTGACAAGCAGTTGGTTTAAAGTTTGGTTCAATATTTAGATTTATTGCACTGATCTGTAAATACCCTCTGAAATTATCCATTGTCATCAAAGAGTTCAAAATTATATTTAAAAAAAAGCAAAACAAGGTGAAATGGTACAAAATTATGATAAACAGACAAACAATGATGATGTCAAGTTAAACTGTTCACTACAGACTATAACTTTTCTCTGGTAGTATATATATAATAGTAATAAATACAGTGAAAACACCCTCATTTTTCCAGTTTTTATTAGATTTAAGCAGTTCCAACCCAGGAAGTCCAGTGAATAACCTTAAATGGTAGAAATGTACAAATATGAACAGTTAACTGCCAGAGGCAGGTTACCCTATAGGTGTCCCAAATTTTGTTGATTACTTCCAAATCCTCTGACACCCTGGACCAAAAGGGCTACCACTGCATTTAGCAGAGCCATGCAATACTCACTGGTCTACTTGGTCAGGGGTTCCTCCTTCAGCAAGATAATGACCCAGAACATACATCCAGGCTGTCAGAACTACCTTAGAAGAAAAGAACAAGATGGATGGTAGGGCTCATGAAACCAGCACAGTCATCATACTGGTTTGGGATGAACTGGATGAAAGCAAATCAACCTGCAACACCTTTGTGAGAACTCTTGCAACAGTCCTGGGAGAACTTTCCAAACAATATTTGATTTCTATTGTAGAAAAAAGTATGTAAGTTATATCTGCAGAAGGTGTTTTTGCAGATACATTTTAGGGGGTCTTTTCAATCTAAATAATTGATTTACAAGTTCACTATGAAGATGGTTGTTTAACTTGGATCACTTATATTGTATGACAGGTTCTCAGCACCAAGCCTCCAGATGTAGGGGGTAAAAGGGGGTAAAAAACTTAAACAACTTACAGCTTTTCTGCAGCAATGATCATGAATTAAGCATTTAAAGTTGATGCAAACAATTCCCAAATTTTGTTTATTACTTCCAAATCCTCTGTCTGTATAAAACCATGGAGGAGGAAGCATGATGGTCTGGGGCTCTTTTTCTGAAACTAGAGTTGGCGACTTGCAAATAGTGACTGACAGCCTGGACCAAAAGGGCTACCACAGCATTTTGCAGAGCCATGCAATATCCTCTGGTCTAGTTGGTCAGGGGTTCCTCCTACAGCAAGATAATGACCCAGAACATACATCCACACTGTCAGAACTATCTTAGAAGAAAAGAACAAGATGGTAGGCCTCATGAAACCAGCACAGTCATTGAACTGGTTTGGGATAAACTGGAGAGACGGATGAAAGCAAAGCAACCTGCAACACCTTTGTGGGAACAACTGCAACAGTCCTGGAAGAACTTTCCAAACAATATTTGAGTCCTATTGTAGAACAAATGTCACAAGTGTGTTAGACTGTTATATCTGCAGAAGGTGTTTTTGCAGATACATTTTAGGGGGTCTTTTGAATCAAAGTAATTGATTTCCAAGTTCACTATGAAGATGGTTGTTTAACTTGGATCACTTATATTGTATGACAGGTTCTCAGCACCAAGCCTCCAGATGTAGAACTGAAATGTAGGACATGAACTATGTAACTAAGTCTCCAGTATTTGCACTATATGCAACCTGGGGATCAATGTTGTAAAAAGAAGTTGTAAGATAACAGATTTGATTCTTGTAAAAGTGGAAAAAAAATATCGTGATCAAGACAGTGACCCATTCCTAAGTAGGATCAGTCAATTCATCTGGGTAAATGTACAGTATGCTATGTAATTCAGAGGGAAGGACCTTAAAGCTGCTGCTTGCATTCAGCTACTTACTGATCATTACTCCTCCACCAAAATGTTCATATCATAGACGAAAGAGCCAAGAGAGTTCAAGTGGATGCACATGTTTCTTTTTTACTTTACTGACATAAATCTTTTGTAAAGGGAAGCCATTATTCAGGACCACTATCTGCACATTTAATGGATGAGCAATTCATATTATTGCTTAGGATGGAGGGTTTAACAGTTACGGTGCAGAAGAAATACAATATTTCTTGTTGCAACAGATGAATATTGTCAAAACCTGGTTGTTATGCCACCATAAGCATCATAAAGCATGAAATGAGTTCAACACAATGCAGAGGTGGTTTTCACTGAACATGCATATTTTGTGCATTCTATATGTAAGGGATAATCAACGAGTAGGTGTGTGTTAAACGGTTCACGTCGAAGCGGAGGGTGGTACTTTGCCTCCACGTCATGCCTTAAAACCGTTTAACACACACCTACTTGTTGGTTATCCCTTACTTATTACAAGACTAACTGAAGTGAAAAATGAGTAATGTAATCATTTTCACAGTTTATTTTCAAAAAGGACCAAGCTTGAACTCAATCTGAATTAGATTATTGTATAAATAATGATAATACATTTAATTTGTACCACACTGTTCATTCATAGTGAAACTCAAAGTGCTACAGTATTATAACATGTGACTTAACCCTCACATACTGAGCTCTATAACACATTGCTGAACCACAAATCATCCATGAATACCTCATCAGTCATTAATAAATGTGTCATTAATCCTTAATGAAGCTTTCACAGAGCAGACAGAGATCTTTTTCTTCAGGTTTTTATACTTTTTGTTTATGCAGAAAAAACATTTACTATCACATTATATAACAGTCCGATATCACATAAAACAGGAGAGTGATGAATTATATGAAATGTGAAGAATGCAACATGTGTATCAGATAATGTATGTCAGCTCTATAGAAATGTTTTTAAAAAGTTGAAATATTAACATATTACACTTTTCGATATTCTGGGTCACATTAGGAGAAGTCATTAAATTTCAGGCTGTAAGAAAAAAGTGTTTAGTGTGTTTTTACTCATCTCACATGTAAATATATATCACATTTGACTCTGAACAGAATGTAACTTTATGTTCCACCAACATTAAGTCAAGCACTTTGAGCTTAGCTGAATAGCAACTAACCACTTCCTTTTCTCTGAGCCACCTCAACAGTGATGTTTAAGTTCCAGTCTTTCATTTCATTCTGAAGGTTATTATGTTCAGTCAAGACCAAGCAGCTCTGCTCTCCATTCAGCTATTAATTATGTGCCATGTCTTTGCAGGTAAAGTGGAGATTTATGTTTGTGATTCATGCTTTTCTCTTGATTTCACTACAGATTTCATGTTATAATGATTGTTTCCTTTAATGTTAGAGGTTCGTCAAGTTGACGTCGTGGACATACTGGTGTCTGAGGGAGACGCCACCGTTTTGACTTGCAACATGACAAATGCAAAGCAAATCATCTGGACCACAGGAAGAACACTTTTTACTTTTAGCGTCTTAAACAATCAGACATTTTCAAATGTCACCTACCTCTGCTCTACCTACCTCTAAAGGTAGGTAGAGCATGAAGCAGGTTAAATCATTTCTACACATTTCAAAGCTCAAACTGCATGCTACTTCAATAATTCACATCTGATTTTATGCAGAAATCATTTATTTATACATACTTACACCTGCAATTGGATTGCTTCTTTGTGGCTTGGCTGCAGCAGTTTGCCTCTGCAGGTGAGTAATAGCTTTTAGATTTCAGATTTGAAATTTATTTCATTCTCATTTGTTTTGGTGCAGAAACGTTGTCAGCAATGGGAACTAAGGCTGATTTGAGTATAAAACTCAACCACATCACATCTGTCCGACTTTAAATGGTCAGTTTATCTAAATTATAAACAAACCAGTTTCTGATTTTCTGCCTCCATCGAGCAGATAGACTTTTGGTTTTGAAATTCTGTGAGATTTCCACCTCCATCCCTCCAGGGGAGGTAAGAGGAATCACATTTCCGTGTTTGGTGTTTCCAATACTCTGAATAATCCATAAATCTATCAACTAGAACTCAACTGTTTTCATAGTGACTTTTTCTTCAATTTCATTGTAGTTCCATTCAAATCTGTTCACAGTGAGACCTGTGGATTGTCTGTAGTAACGAGGACATTGTTTCTGCAAAGACAAATGTTTTAAATGTCATTTTCAATACTGTGAGCAGCATAAACTAAGTTTCATTCATCTGTATCGTAGAGTGGATACAGAAATCTGAAAATGTATTTAATTAGTTAATACACATACAACTATTTTACTGACCTTGAAATGTCCTTGGTCTGTGGTATTTTGTGCACAGCTGAGGGTACAAGGAAATGCAGAAAGTGACGCGACCTGGGGGAAGTGTACATCCTGCAATTACAAACATACACATTGTTGTTTTACAGGCTCGTTCCAGTATGTTTAGACTTGATATACTTAATTCTGATCACTTATAGGCAAAAAAATTACAAAATAAAAAAAACAAGGGCTGAGCATCGATATCGGTCCTTATACAATACCTTACTGTGGGAGATATAAACATGATTTGAACCTTTTCTTTTAATTTATCAAAATATATCAAATTGCTCAATGTGTCAATGTTAAATAAAATGTTTTGCCTACATAAAATATACTCTAAAGTTTAAATGTTTCCTGGAAGAATCTGACAAAGCATCCAATGCTGACTTTTGATACTTGACACTTTTTTATACTTTGTGATACATTTTGATTCAAAGTATTGAGGTGCAGCCCTACAATCATCAGTATTTCTCCAGCGTGATATTTGAAACAGCAGTTGTACCTTTATACCGGGAAATACACACAATATAATTCAACATAAAATATGAATGCAATATAAATTTAAAAAATAAAAACATATAGCTAATCAAAACATTTTAGAGACATTTTTTGATGTTGGTGGGCACTCATGATCTCAGTATTTCTTAAGTCCTTGTTATGACCCTGATTGCTATGGAGATTAGGCATGTACTTGTAGCTATATGCCTAAGCTCCAATGCATGTATCTATGGTGTATATGCAGAGAATGCATGGATACTTGTATGTCACTGAATAGTAATGCAAACAGAATAACTATAAAGAATTGACAATAATGCAACTGAGCGTCAACAAACTATTGCTTCATTCACAGTTCTGCCAGAAACAGGATTTCCTCAACAAGTTAACCAAATGTTGGTAAATGTAACCATATTGCTGTTAATCACTTCAGTAATAAAAACAGTCACCAATGGCACAAAATGATACTTGTGAGTATCAATGTATAACAAAATAAAAAGACCAGAATGTTTTGAAGAATCCGTGTTGATGACTTCAAACATTTCGTTTTTCCAGACAAACAGTCCAAAACCCAAAGATGTTCAATGTACAATAATATAAAACAAAGAAAAGCAGCAAATCCTCACATTGGAGAAGCTGCAACCAGAGAATGTTTGATATTTTTACTTGACAAATGATTAGAATGATTCATCAAATATCAAAGTAGTTGCTGATTCATTTTCGAGTAATCAATTAATCAATTTCTTTTTCACCTCTACTTTTAAACAATTTATTTGTGTTTCACTGTCCCATGTGTGAACTCAGTCTCTTATAATAATGTGTCTGAAACATTTGGAAATAGTCTGGAGCAAAGTGTCATTATCGATCACGATTCTGTCTCAGCAGAAAACTCAGGACCACGACAACAAACCAGGACCCAGTCCCAGACCAGTTTCCTCTTCAGTCGGGGGTAGAGGTATGAAGAACTTCACACAGTCATATTTTTCTGCTTTGCTTTGCTTTTCGTTTTTCCTTTCTGCATTTAACTTTATTTTTACTTTCTGTCTCTATAGGTGGTCCCTCCTCAACTGCAGGGTGATGTGGACCGTAGGATAAATAACAAGCAGAGGAGTCAGTACTTGGAGAGGCTCAATTCAATCTATGGTCTATAATGAAGTAGTGGTTTAAATTGTCCAGCAGATGGTGATAAAGGCTCAGCCAAAGTTGTGTGAGAAAAGATAAAGGATGTTACTGTGAAGACAAGTGCATTAAATTAAAGCCCCAATCCATTATTGGTGCACATCACTAATTTTGTCCAGGTGCAAAGGGAAAAGCTATGAGAGTTTTTTTGTGTGTGTGACTTTTGTGTATGTACTTCTAAAATACTTGCTTATTTGTTTACATGGTTTAAATTTAATAAAGAATCAACTCAAGTACTATTTCTACTTCTTTACATACTGTACATATGTTACTGTAAATAAAAATGTTCTAATATTTGTAACAGAGACTTTTTTATTGAAAGATACTGAAAATAAGTCTTATCAATAGTCCTCAGGATACTCTTAGAAATGACATCTTCTGAAGTAGACTGTACTGGATGTTGAAACCAGGGTGAACAGCAAGCAGTCGGTTTTTAAACCAACTGCGTGTCAGTACATTTATGGCTCAAAAGGAGACGTGAGACGCTCTATTTCAGTATAAAACAGAACATTTATCAGAGCTGACATCTTATTTCAGTAATTGGCTTTCAACATCATTGTGTAAACTAAGAGCAGGGAGAAGGTTCTGCATAACTCAAGTAGCATGAAATAAAGATGATGGAGAAGATGATGACCAGCCTCTTATGAGTATCACTCATTTTTCAGTCTGTTGTACAATCCTGCTGTGTAACATGAGACTTTGTGGGTTTGCATCACCTTGAAGGCCATAAACATTTATTCAAAAGGTTGAAGAAAACTGATACTATCTGTGTAATATTGACAAACATCTACTCATTCAAGCAACACATGCTCTAACATATAACTCAATTCACTGACACGTCATGATCTGTTAACCTGTAGATTCCAGCGGGATTCTTCTGTTTGAAAAACTAGAGACAAACAATTATACGGATGTCCATGCTAGTCAGTTACAGTTGACACATTTAATGATACATTTAAAAAATATTACTCATTATAGCCACTAGCTAACAAATATATCACAAATGATGACATCACTCTCCTCTTAGACTTTTATCAGATTTGGTCTTCTATTCAGATTGATTAGGAATTACAGTGTCTGTCACTGTGTTCACCCAGGAAGTGCTCTATATAACATCATAAAGGCCAGGCTGTGCATTTTACAAGCTTTTCAAAGCAGAGGTGATTGTGTATAGGAAGAGGGAGGCAGCTGATGCTGGTAAAAGACTACATGTTGAATGGTGAGGAAATTAATTGTACCCTGCACCAGCAGGGGCTGCTGGAATCACTTTTTCCCTCCTTCCTACTACTTCTCACAACATAAAAGTAGTAGGTCAGCACATGAAAGGAGAGTATGTGCCACTGTGTGTGTGATGGCATTGACTGCTGTTATAATGATATTAGCATTGCTAAAGAAGCATAGAGTTATGTCAAGCAGTCAATAAAGTCAGTTACTGAAGGCCAGTGTGCAGTAGGTGTCCTGCAGATAGCTTCTTTGCTTTTCCTCAGGTCTTCCTTCCTTTCTCTCCTCTCTCTCTTCTCGCTCTCTCATAGCAGGGCTGATGGAGCAGAATTTGATTATATGTTGAAGATCTATTTAAAGTTTGACAAGAGGCCTGCAGAGGCCATGCGGTTCAAAGGAGAAAAAAAAGCAAGCTACTTCAATTTATTTGACAGTGGTAGAAACACTGTTCAGTGTGTCTTGGTGTGTTTATTGTGCTTGTATGAAGGGGCATCAGTGCTTTATAGATGCCTAATGAAACACACATGACACCTTCCACTCTCTCTGCTTTGTTGAGTGCATGATGTTACTGCATGTGTTTGTGTGTGCATGAGAGGATTTTTTTTTTCTTTTTGTCCAAATGCCAGGTCAATGCACAAGGTCTTCAGTAATGGCAGTCAGCAGGCACCCTTGACCACATTCACCAGAGACTGAGTGAGAAGAGGACCGGATACCGAGCAAGAAAAGAGAGCGTTGCCTCTCACCAACCCTGAAAGGTTCACACCCACCCAACACATGAATCTCTTCAGAATCATCTCATCTGGTTCCATTAAGGAAGTGAAAACTCTGTCTTTAAAAAACATGTCATTAGCATAGATTCACTGTTTTGATTCCTCTTTCCCTCTCTTCGATATCTGCAACTACTGTAGGGAATTATGAGGGCACAGCAGTATCGTGGGCATTAGAGTGAAACAGTCCTCAAGCATGATATCAAATTCTGCAAGGCCCTTCCACAAATAAATGCACCTAACACAGGAAGCCTCAACCCCTAGACACATGCTTTCACACCCACGTACACATGCACATGAGCACACACACACATATTTTGTCATCTCACACGTACATACAGAATCAATAATACATGACTTGTCAAGTCACCAAGAGCGTTTAAGGTGTACACACACACATGCATGCACAAACACAGAAATCGAAATCTAAATCACCTTCAAACTTATTCTCCAGCTTCTCAAGACAAAGAAATGTCTCCTCTGTTGTTTCCTCAACTGCTGGAAAGGTGAAGGGGGTTAGCCCCAAGTTAGCAACAATCTAACCTAACCTGATGACACTAAACATAGAACGAAGTAATGTATGGCTGCCCCCAAGTTAACTCATTAACACTACATATGTAGTCCCATACCCAAACAACAATGTGAGTTCCACACGTCCTTATTTCCGCTTGTTGATGCAACAGGTGTAGATAGAAGCAAATCAACATTCTTGTTTCCTCAACTGCTGGAGAAGTGAAAGGGGTTAGAGCTGAAGTTAGCAACAATCTAACCTAACCTGATGACGCTCTTTTGCTGCCTCAACAAATGCAGAAACAAATACAAATACTGGGATCTCTGCACATCCCTAATATGCACAGGAGCTCCTCACAAGATTGCTGGCCAGGCAGTAAGAAAATTAGTCAGAAGAGTAGCCCAAGATCCAACGCCCACTAAAAAAGAGCTCCAGAAAGACCTGGAAGAAGCAGGTACATTTGTCACAGAGAAAACAATAGGCAATGCACTCCACCACCACAGTCACCATGCACGATCACCCTGTAAGACTCTATTACTGAGGAAAAGACATGTTGAAGCTTGTTTGAAGTTTGCTACTCAACATTTAGAGAAGCCTGTAGATTACTGGAAGAATGTGGTGTGATCAGACGTGACAAAATTTAAATTTTTGGCAGCAACACTACACGCCATGTTTGGAGGAGAAATAGCTCTGCATATGACCCTAAAAATACCACACCTACAATGAAGTTCGGAGGTGGAAGCATTATGGTATGGGGCTATTTCTCTTCTCATGGTACCAGCAGA
This sequence comes from Thunnus maccoyii, assembly GCF_910596095.1. Taxonomy (NCBI): domain Eukaryota; kingdom Metazoa; phylum Chordata; class Actinopteri; order Scombriformes; family Scombridae; genus Thunnus; species Thunnus maccoyii. The sequence goes on along the minus strand of NC_056543.1, from coordinate 20,590,075 downwards.
ATCCACAGTGTTGAAGGGAAAACTAATAGAGTCATGTATGGGGATATTCTTGAGAAGAATCTGTTGCCATCCACCAGGACAGTGAGGATGAGATGTGGGTGGACCTTCCAACAGGACAATGATCCAAAACATACTGCAAAGGAGACTCAACTGGTTCCAGAGAAAGAAAATAAAGATGTTGGAATGGCCCAGTCAATCACCGGACTTGAACCCAATAGAACATTTGTGGAAGGAACTGAAGATAAAGATTCACCCACGGGCCCTCCAGAACCTTCAACATTTGAAGACTGCTTAGAAGAATGGGCCAAAATCCTCCTCTGAACAATGTGAGAGATTAGTTTCTTTGTACTGGAAGCGTCTTGAAGCTGTCATTGCAAACAAAGGCTTCTCCATCAAGTATTAACTACATTTCAGTTAGCGTGTTCAATACTTTTTTTCTGTGTCACTCCAATTTAATACACATAACTTATTTTATTGATTGGAATGTTGTGATTTCTTTAGCTGTGTTGCCTTATTGAGTTAATATCAATGTCTGGTCTTAATTGCATGTGAATAGCTGCACTGGAAATATGTTTACTGACAAAAATGTCAACATGTAGAATACTTATTTCCCCCACTGTATGTATGTATGTTTGTCTTTTGCATAATCATTCGTCTGATCTACTTTATACCTGGCAGGTGGATTGCTGAGGAATCAAGGAAGTGCAATGTTGATGTATGAAGTTGTTGATATGAGCAGTTCTCGAGAAATATATAAAAAATACCTCATAAACAACGTTGATTTGCTTTGAGTCAATATGGACAGCGCCACTCTGCCGTTGCAACCCACATTGTGGTTGGAGGTGGGATTACATCCGTAGCGTTAAAGACTTATGTTGGGGGAGACTCAGCAGCCACACCTTACTCTGCTTCTGTGTTTAGCGTCATCAGGTTAGGTTAGATTGTTGCTAACTTCAGCGCTAACCCCTTTCACTTCTCCAGCAGTTGAGGAAACAAAAGATGAGACTTTTCTTTGTTTTGAGAAGCTGCAGAATAAGTTTGAATGTGATTTAGATTTCGATATCTGTGTTTGTGCATGCATGTGTGTGTGTACACACCTTAAGCGTTCTTGGTGACTTGACAAGTCATGTATTATTGATTCTGTATGTACGTGTGAGATGACAACATATGTGTGTGTGCCCATGTGCATGTGTATGTGGGTGTGAAAGTATGTGTCTAGGGGTTGAGGCTTCCTGTGTTAGGCGCACAAAGACAGGGTTTTCACTTCCTTAATGGAGTGGATGTGTGCAAACAACCATGTGTGTTTCATCAAGCATCTATAAAGCACTGATGCCCTTTCACACAAGCACAATAAACACACTAAGACACACTGAACGGTGTTTCTATCACTGTCAAATCAATTAAAGTAGCTTGTTTTTTTACCTTTTGAAGACCACGGCCTCTGCAGGCCTCTTGTCAAGCTTTAAATAGATCTTCAATCAGCTTCTTTGGCAATGCTAATATCATTATAAAAGCAGTCAATGCCATCACACACACACAGTGGCACATACTCTCCTTTTATATGCTGACCTACTACTTTTATGTTGTGGGAAGTAGTAGGAGGAAGGGAAAAAGTGATTCCAGCAGCCCCTGCTGGTGCAGGGTACAATTAACTTCCTCACCATTCAACATGTAGTCTTTTACCAGCATCAGCTGCCTCCCTCTTCCTATACACAATCACCTCTGCTTTGAAAAGCTTGTAAAACGCACGGCCTGGCCTTTATGATGTTATATAGAGCACTTCCTGGGTGAACACAGTGACAGACACTGTAATTCCTAATCAATCTGAATAGAAGACCAAATCTGATAAAAGTCTAAGAGAAGAGTGTTGTCATCATTTGTGATATATTTGTTATCTAGCTAGTGGCTATAATGAGTAATATTTTTTAAATGCATCATTAAATGCGTCAACTGTAACTGACTAGCATGGACATCCATATAATTGTTTGTCTCTAGTTTTTCAAACAGAAGAATCCTGCTGGAATCTACAGGTTAACAGATCATGACGTGTCAGTGAATTGAGTTATTTGTTAGAGTATGTGTTACTTGAATGAGTAGATGTTTGTCAGTATTACACAGATAGTATCAGTTTTCTTCAACCTTTTGACTAAATGTTTCTATTTATGGCCTTCAAGGTGATGCAAACCCACAAGGTCTCATGTTCCACAGCAGGATTGTACAACAACAGACTGAAAAATGAGTGATACTCATAAGGGGCTGGTCATCATCTTCTCCGTCATCTTTATTTCATGCTACTTGAGTTATGCAGAACCTTCTCCCTGCTCTTAGTTAACATGATGATGTTCAAAGTCCATATCTGAAATAAGAAGATGTCAGTTCAGGTAAATGTTCTGTTTTAGACTGAAACAGAGCGTCTCACGTCTCCTTTTGAGCCATAAACGTACTGACAAGCAGTTGGTTTAAAGTTTGGTTCAATATTTAGATTTATTGCACTGATCTGTAAATACCCTCTGAAATTATCCATTTTCATCAAAGAGTTCAAAATTATATTTAAAAAAAACAACAAGGTGAAATGGTACAAAATTATGATAAACAGACAAACAATGATAACGTCAAGTTAAACTGTTCACTACAGACTATAACTTTTCTCTGGTAGTATATATATAATAGTAATAAATACAGTGAAAACACCCTCTTTTTTCCAGTTTTTATTTAGATTTAAGCAGTTCCAACCCAGGAAGTCCAGTGAATAACCTTAAATGGTAGAAATGTACAAATGTAAACAGTTAACTGCCAGAGGTAAAAAAAAAAAAAAAAAAATTTTAAAAAAAGGGTTTAGGTTACCCTATAGGTGTCCCAAATTTTGTTGGTTACTTCCAAATCCTCTGACACCCTGGACCAAAAGGGCTACCACTGCATTTAACAGAGCCATGCAATACTCACTGGTCTAGTTGGTCAGGGGTTCCTCCTACAGCAAGATAATGACCCAGAACATACATCCAGGCTGACAGAACTACCTTAGAAGAAAAGAACAAGATGGATGGTAGGGCTCATGAAACCAGCACAGTCATCATACTGGTTTGGGATGAACTGGAGAGACAGATGAAAGCAAATCAACCTGCAACACCTTTGTGGGAACAACTGCAACAGTCCTGGGAGAACTTTCCAAACAATATTTGAGTCCTATTGTAGAACAAATGTCAAGTGTGTTAGACTGTAATATCTGTAGGTGTTTTTGCAGATACATTTTAGGGGGTCTTTTCAATCTAAATAATTGATTTCCAAGTTCACTATGAATATGGTTGTTTAACTTGGATCACTTATATTGTATGACAGGTTCTCAGCACCAAGCCTCCAGATGTAGAACTGAAATGTAGGACATGAACTATGTAACTAAGTCTCCAGTATTTGCACTATATGCAACCTGGGGATCAATGTTGTAAAAAGAAGTTGTAAGATAACAGATTTGATTCTTGTAAAAGTGGAAAAAAAATATCGTGATCAAGACAGTGAACTATTCCTAAGTAGGATGAGTCAATTTATCTGGGTAAATGTACAGTATGATATGTAATTCAGAGGGAAGGACCTTAAAGCTGCTGCTTGCATTCAGCTACTTACTGATCATTACTCCTCCACCAAAATGTTCATATCATAGACGAAAGAGCCAAGAGAGTTCAAGTGGATGCACATGTTTCTTTTTTACTTTACTGACATAAATCTTTTGTAAAGGGAAGCCATTATTCAGGACCACTATCTGCACATTTAATGGATGAGCACTTCATATTATTGCTTAGGATGGAGGGTTTAACAGTTACGGTGCAGAAGAAATACAATATTTCTTGTTGCAACAGATGAATATTGTCAAAACCTGGTTGTTATGCCACCATAAGCATCATAAAGCATGAAATGAGTTCAACACAATGCAGAGGTGGTTTTCACTGAACATGCATATTTTGTGCATTCTATATGTAAGGGACAATCAACGAGTAGGTGTGTGTTAAAGGGTTCACATCGAAGCGGAGGGTGGTACTTTGCCTCCACGTCATGCCTTAAAACCGTTTAACACACACATACTTGTTGGTTATCCCTTACTTATTACAAGACTAACTGAAGTGAAAAATGAGTAATGTAATCATTTTCACAGTTTATTTTCAAAAAGGACCAAGCTTGAACTCAATTTGAATTAGATTATTGTATAATAATGATAATACATTTAATTTGTACCACACTGTTCATTCATAGTGAAACTCAAAGTGCTACAGTATTATAACATGTGACTTAACCCTCACATACTGAGCTCTATAACACATTGCTGAACCACAAATCATCCATGAATACCTCATCAGTCATTAATAAATGTGTCATTAATCCTTAATGAAGCTTTCACAGAGCAGACAGAGATCTTTTTCTTCAGGTTTTTATACTTTTTGTTTATGCAGAAAAAACATTTACAATCACACTATATAACAGTCCGATATCACATAAAACAGGAGAGTGATGAATTATATGAAATGTGAAGAATGCAACATGTGTATCAGATATTGTGTGTCAGCTCTACAAAAATGTTTTTAAAAAGTTGAAATATTAACACATTACACTTTTCTATATTCTGGGTCACATTAGGAGAAGTCATTAAATTTCAGGCTGTAAGAAAAAAGTGTTTAGTGTGTTTTTACTCATCTCACATGTAAAAATATATCACATTTGACTCTGAACAGAATGTAACTTTATGTTCCACCAACATTAAATCATGCACTTTGAGCTTAGCTGAATAGCAACTAACCACTTCCTTTTCTCTGAGCCACCTCAACAGTGATGTTTAAGTTCCAGTCTTTCATTTCATTCTGAAGGTTATCATGTTCAGTCAAGACCAAGCAGCTCTGCTCTCCATTCAGCTATTAATTATGTGCCATGTCTTTGCAGGTAAAGTGGAGATTTATGTTTGTGATTCATGCTTTTCTCTTGATTTCACTACAGATTTCATGTTATAATGATTGTTTCCTTTAATGTTAGAGGTTCGTCAAGTTGACGTCGTGGACATACTGGTGTCTGAGGGAGACGCCACCGTTTTGACTTGCAACATGACAAATGCAAAGCAAATCAGCTGGACCAAAGGAAGAATACTTTTTACTTTTAATGTCTTAAACAATCAGACATTTTCAAATGTCGCCACTCAAAGAATGAGCATAGACTCAAACTTTCCTTCAAAGCTGAATATTCTTGATGTTCAGCATGAAGATGCAGGACTTTATAAGTGTGAAGTAACTACTGAAAGAGGTGTAAGGATTACTGAGTGGAATTTAACCGTTGGAGACGGGGTGTTGGAGATCTCTGAAGGTAGGTAGTGCATGAAGCAGGTTAAATCATGTCTACACATTTCAGAGCTCAAACTGCATGCTACTTCAATAATTCACATCTGATTTTGTGCAGAAGTCAGTTCATGGAGCTATTATCTTTACATACGTACACCTGTAATTGGATTGCTTCTTTGTGGCTTGGCTGCAGCAGTTTGCCTCTGCAGGTGAGTAATAGCCTTTAGATTTCAGATTTGAAATTTATTTCATTCTCATTTGTTTTGGTGCAGAAACGTTGTCAGCAATGGGAACTAAGGCTGATTTCAGTATAAATCTCAACCACATCACATCTGTCCGACTTTAAATGGTCAGTTTATCTAAATTACAAACAAACCAGTTTCTGATTTTCTGCCTCCATCGAGCAGATAGACTTTTGGTTTTGAAATTTTGTGAGATTTCCGCCTCCATCCCTCCAGGGGAGGTAAGAGGAATCACATTTCCGTGTTTGGTGTTTCCAATACTCTGAATAATCCATAAATCTATCAACTAGAACTCAACTGTTTTCATAGTGACTTTTTCTTCAATTTCATTGTAGTTCCATTCAAATCTGTTCACAGTGAGACCTGTGGATTGTCTGTAGTAACAAGGACATTGTTTCTGCAAAGACAAATGTTTTAAATGTCATTTTCAATACTGTGAGCAGCATAAACTAAGTTTCATTCATCTGTATCGTAGAGTGGATACAGAAATCTGAAAATGTATTTAATTAGTAAATACACATACAACTATTTTACTGACCTTGAAATGTCCTTGGTCTGTGGTATTTTGTGCACAGCTGAGGGTACAAGGAAATGCAGAAAGTGACGCGACCTGGGGGAAGTGTACATCCTGCAATTACAAACATACACATTGTTGTTTTACAGGCTCGTTCCAGTATGTTTAGACTTGATATACTTAATTCTAATCACTAATAGGCAAAAAAATTACAAAATAAAAAAGAACAAGGGCTGAGCATCGATATCGGTCCTTATGCAATACCTTACTGTAGGAGATATAAACATGATTTGAACCTTTAATTTTAATTTATCAAAATATATCAAACTGCTCAATGTGTCAATGTTAAATAAAATGTTTTGCCTACATAAAATATACTCTGAAGTTTAAATGTTTCCTGGAAGAATCTGACAAAGCATCCAATGCTGACTTTTGATACTTGACACTTTTTTATACTTTGTGATACATTTTGATTCAAAGTATTGAGGTGCAGCCCTACAATCATCAGTATTTCTCCAGCGTGATATTTGAAACAGCAGTTGTACCTTAATACCGGGAAATACACACAATATAATTCAACATAAAATATGAATGTAATGTAAATTAAAAAAAAAAAAAATCTCACTAATCAAAATATTTTAGAGATGTTTTTTGATGTTGGTGGGCACTCATGATCTCAGTATTTCTAAAGTCCTTGTTATGACCCTGGTTGCTATGGAGATTAGGCATGTACTTGTAGCTATATGCCTAAGCTCCAATGCATGTATCCATGGTGTATATGCAGAGAATGCATGGATGCTTGTATGTCACTGAATAGTAATGCAAACAGAATAACTATAAAGAATTGACAATAATGCAACTGAGCGTCAACAAACTATTGCTTCATTCACTGTTCTGCCAGAAACAGGATTTTAGTTAACCAAAGTTAACCAAATGTTGGTAAATGTAACCATATTGCTGTTAATCACAACAGTAATAAAAACATGATAACAGTCACTAATGGCACAAAATGATACTTGTGAGTATCAATGTATAACAAAATAAAAAAGACCAGAATGTTTTGAAGAATCCATGTTGACGACTTCAAACATTTAGTTTTTCCAGACAAACAGTCCAAAACCCAAAGATGTTTAATATACAATAATATAAAACAAAGAAAAGCAGCAAATCCTCACATTGAAGAAGCTGCAACCAGAGAATGTTTGATATTTTTACTTGACAAATGATTAAAATGATTCATCAAATATCAAAATAGTTGCTGATTCATTTTCGAGTAATCAATTAATCAATTTCTTTTTCACTTCTACTTTTAAAACAATTTATTTGTGTTTCACTGTCCCATGCGTGAACTCAGTCTCTTATAATAATGTGTCTGAAACACTTGGAAATAGTCTGGAGCAAAGTGTCATTATCGATCACAATTCTGTCTCAGCAGAAAACTCAGGACCACGACATCAAACCAGGACCCAGTCCCAGACCAGTTTCCTCTTCAATCGGGGTAGAGGTAAGAAGAACTTCACACAGTCATGTTTTTCTGCTTTGCTTTGCTTTTCGTTTTTCCTTTCTGCATCAAACTTTATTTTTACTTTCTGTCTCTATAGGTGGTCCCTCCTCAACTGCAGGGTGATGTGGACCGTAGGATAAATAACAAGCAGAGGAGTCAGTACTTGGAGAGGCTCAATTCAATCTATGGTCTATAATGAAGTAGTGGTTTAAATTGTCCAGCAGATGGTGATAAAGGCTCAGCCAAAGTTGTGTGAGAAAAGATAAAGGATGTTACTGTGAAGACAAGTGCATTAAATTAAAGCCCCAATCCATTATTGGTGCACATCACTAATTTTGTCCAGGTGCAAAGGGAAAAGCTATGAGAGTTTTTATGTGTGTGTGACTTTTGTATATGTGCTTCTAAAATACTTGCTTATTTGTTTACATGGTTTAAATTTAATAAAGAATCAACTCAAGTACTATTTCTACTTCTTTACATACTGTACATATGTTACTGTAAATAAAAATGTTCTAATATTTGTAACAGAGACTTTTTTATTGAAAGATACTGAAAATAAGTCTTATCAATTGTCTACAGGATACTCTTAGAAATGACATCTTCTGAAGTAGACTGTACTGGATGTTTAAACCAGGCAGTCGGTTTTTAAACCAACTGCGTGTCAGTACATTTATGGCTCAAAAGGAGATGTGAGACGCTCTGTTTCAGTATAAAACAGAACATTTATCAGAGCTGACATCTTATTTCAGTAATTGGCTTTCAACATCATTGTGTAAACTAAGAGCAGGGAGAAGGTTCTGCATAACTCAAGTAGCATGAAATAAAGATGATGGAGAAGATGATGACCAGCCTCTTATGAGTATCACTCATTTTTCAGTCTGTTGTTGTACAGTCCTGCTGTGGAACATGAGACCTTGTGGGTTTGCATCATCTTGACGGCCATAAATAGAAACATTTAGACAAAAGGTTGAAGAAAACTATCTGTGTAATATTGACAAACATCTACTCATTCAAGCAACACATGCTGTAACATATAACTCAATTCACTGACACGTCATGATCTGTTAACCTGTAGATTCCAGCAGGATTCTTCTGTTTGAAAAACTAGAGACAAACAATTATACGGATGTCCATGCTAGTCAGTTACAGTTGACACATTTAATGATGCATTTAAAAAATATTACTCATTATAGCCACTAGCTAGATAACAAATATATCACAAATGATGACATCACTCTTCTCTTAGACTTTTATCAGATTTGGTCTTCACCCAGGAAGTGCTCTATATAACATCATAAAGGCCAGGTGGTGCGTTTTACAAGCTTTTCAAAGCAGAGGTGATTGTGTATAGGAAGAGGGAGGCAGCTGATGCTGGTAAAAGACTACATGTTGAATGACAATTATACAATACAATTAATTGTACCCTGCACCAGCAGGGGCTGCTGGAATCACCTTTTCCCTCCTTCCCACTACTTCTCACAACATAAAAGTAGTAGGTCAGCATATGAAAGGAGAGTATGTGCCACTATCTGTGTGTGATGGCATTAACTACAGTTATAATGATACTAGCATTGCTAAAGAAGCATAGAGTTATGTCAAACAGTCAATAAAGTCAGTTACTGAAGGCCAGTGTGCAGTAGGCACCCTGCAGACAGCTTCTTTGCTTTTCCTCCGGTCTTCCTTCCTTTCTCTCCTCTCTCTCTCTCACTCTCTCTCTCTCTCTCTCTCTCTCTTTCTTATAGCAGGGCTGATGGAGCAGAATTTGATTATATGTTGAAGATCTATTTAAAGTTTGACAAGAGGCCTGCAGAGGTTGTGCGGTTCAAAGGAGAAAAAAAAGCAAGCTACTTCAATTTATTTGACAGTGGTAGAAACACTGTTCAGTGTGTCTTGGTGTGTTTATTGTGCTTTTATGAAGGGGCATCAGTGCTTTATAGATGCCTAATGAAACACACATGACACCTTCCACTCTCTCTGCTTTGTTGCATGATGTTACTGCATGTGTTTGTGTGTGCATGAGAGGATTTTTTTTTCTTTTTGTCCAAATGCCAGGTTAATGCACAAGGTCTTCAGTAATGGCAGTCAGCAGGCACCCTTGACCACATTCACCAGAGACTGAGTGAGAAGAGGACCGGATACCAAGCAAGAAAAGAGAACGTTGCCTCTCACCAACCCTGAAAGGTTCACACCCACCCAACACATGAATCTCTTCAGAATCATCTCATCTGGTTCCATTAAGGAAGTGAAAACTCTGTCTTTAAAAAACATGTCATTAGCATAGAGTCACCGTTTTGATTCCTCTTTCCCTCTCTTCGATATCTACAACTACTGTAGGGAATTATGAGGGCACAACAGTATCGTGGGCATTAGAGTGAAACAGTCCTCAAGCATGATATCAAATTCTGCAAGGCCCTTCCACAAATAAATGCACCTAACACAGGAAGCCTCAACCCTTAGACACGTACTTTCACACCCACGTACACATGCACATGGGCACAAACACACATCTCACACGTACATACAGAATCAATAATACATGACTTGTCAAGTCACCAAGAGCACTTAAGGTGTACACACACACATGCATGCACAAACACAGAAATCTAAATCTAAATCACATTCAAACTTATTCTGTAGCTTCTCAAGACAAAGAAAAGTCTCATCTTTTGTTTCCTCAACTGCTGGAAAAGTGAAAGGGGTTAGCGCTGAAGTTAGCAACAAGCTAACCTAACCTGATGACGCTAAACACAGAAACAGAGTAAGGTCTGGCTGCTGAGTCTCTCCCAAAATAAGTCTTTAACGCTACGGATGTAATCCCACCTCGAACCACAATGTGGGTTGCAACGGCAGAGTGGCGCTGTCCATATTGACTCAAAGCAAATCAACGTCATTTATGAGGTATTTTTTATATATTTCTCGAGAACTGCTCATACTAACAACTTCACACATCAACATTGCACTTCCTTGATTCCCCAGCAATCCACCTGCCAGGTATAAAGTAGATCAGATGAACGGTTCTCAAGATAAACATTCATACATAGAGTGGGGGAAATAAGAGAGAGAGAAAAAAGAAATCACAACATTCCAATCAATAAAATAAGTTATGTGTATTAAATTGGAGTGACACAGAAAAAAAGTATTGAACACACGAAATGAAATGTAGTTAATACTTGATGGAGAAGCCTTTGTTTGCAATGACAGCTTCAAGACGCTTCCAGTACAAAGAAACTAATCTCTCACTGTGTTCAGGGGGGATTTTGGCTCATTCTTCTAAGCAGTCTCCAAATGTTGAAGGTTCTGGAGGGCCCGCTGGTGAATCTTTATCTTCAGTTCCTTCCACAAATGTTCTATTGGGTTCAAGTCGGGTGATTGACTGGGCCATTCCAACATCTTTATTTTCTTTCTCTGGAACCAGTTGAGTCTCCTTTGCAGTATGTTTTGGATCATTGTCCTGTTGGAAGGTCCACCCGCATCTCATCCTCACTGTCCTGGTGGATGGCAACAGATTCTTCTCAAGAATATCCCCATACATGGCTCTATTAGTTTTCCCTTCAACAATGTGGATTCTGCTGGTACCATGAGGAGAGAAACAGCCCCATACCATAATACTTCCACCTCCGAACTTCATTGTAGGTGTGGTATTTTTAGGGTCATATGCAGAGCTATTTCTCCTCCAAACATGATATGTACTGTTATTGCCAAAAATTTGAATTTAATTTAATTAAGACTTATTTTCAATATCTTTAAATTAAAAGTCTTTCTGTTACAAATATTAGAAAGTTTTTTACAGCAACATATGTACAGTATGTAAAGAAGTAGAAATAGTTCTTTAGATGATTCTTTATTAAATTTAAACTATGTAAACAAATAAGCAAGTATTTTAGAAGCACATATACAAAAGTCACACACACACAAAACTCTCATAGCTTTTCCCTTTGCACCTGGACAAAATTAGTGATGTGCACCAATAATGGATTGGGGCTTTAATTTAATGCACTTGTCTTCACAGTAACATCCTTTATCTTTTCTCACACAACTTTGGCTGAGCCTTTATCACCATCTGCTGGACAGTTTAAACAACTACTTCATTATATACCATAGATTGAATTGAGCCTCTCCAAGTACTGACTCCTCTGCTTATTATTCGTCCTACAGTCCACAACACCCTGCAGTTGAGGAGGGACCACCTATAGAGACAGAAAGTAAAAATAAAGTTCAATGCAGAAAGGAAAAATGAAAAGCAAAGCAAAGCAGAAAAACATGACTGTGTGAAGTTCTTCTTACCTCTCCCCCCGACTGAAGAGGAAACTGGTCTGGGACTGGGTCCTGGTTTGTTGTCGTGGTCCTGAGTTTTCTGCTGAGACAGAATCATGATCGATAATGACACTTTGCTCCAGACTATTTCCAAATGTTTCAGACACATTATTATAAGAGACTGAGTTCACGCATGGGACAGTGGAATACAAATAAATTGTTTAAAAGTAGAGGTGAAAAAGAAATTGATTAATTGATTACTCAAAAATGAATCAGCAACTATTTTGATATTTGATGAATCATTTTAATCATTTGTCAAGTAAAAATATCAAACATTCTCTGGTTGCAGCTTCTCTAATGTGAGGATTTGCTGCTTTTCTTTATTTTATATTATTGTACATTGAACATCTTTGGGTTTTGGATTGTTTGTCTGGAAAAACTAAATGTTTGAAGTCGTCAACATGGATTCTTCAAAACATTCTGGTCTTTTTATTTTGTTATACATTGATACTCAGAAGTATCATTTTGTGCCATTAGTGACTGTTATCATGTTTTTATTACTGTTGTGATTAACATCAATATGGTTACATTTACCAACATTTGGTTAACTTGTTGAGGAAATCCAGTTTCTGGCAGAACTGTGAATGAAGCAATAGTTTGTTGACGCTCAGTTGCATTATTGTCAATTCTTTATAGTTATTCTGTTTGCATTACTATTCAGTGACATACAAGCATCCATGCATTGTGAATGTGAATGAAATAAATTTCAAATCTGAAATCTAAAAGCTATTACTCACCTGTAGAGGCAAACTGCTGCAGCCAAGCCACAAAGAAGCAATCCAAGTCCAGGTGTAAGTATGTATAGACAATAGCTCGATGTACTGATTTCTGCACAAAATCAGACGTGAATTATTGAAGTAGCATGCAGTTTGAGCTTTGAAATGTGTAGAAATGATTTAACCTGCTTCATGCTCTACCTACCTTTAGAGATTTCCAACACAGTTAAATTCCACTCAGTAGTCCTTACACCTTTTTCATAAGTTACTTCACACTTATAAAGTCCTGCATCTTCATGCTGAACATCAAGAATATTCAGCTTTGAAGGAAAGTTCGAGTCTATGCTCATTCTTTGAGAGGTGACATTTGAAAATGTCTGATTGTTTAAGACATTAAAAGTAAAAAGTATTCTTCCTTTGGTCCAGCCGATTTGCTTTGCATTTGTCATGTTGCAAGTGAAAACGGTGGCGTTTCCCTCAGACACCAGTATGTCCCCGCAGTCAACTTGATGAACCTCTAACATTAAAGGAAACAATCATTATAACATGAAATCTGTAGTGAAATCAAGAGAAAAGCATGAATCACAAACATAAATTTCCACTTTACCTGCAAAGACATGGCACATAATTAATAGCTGAATGGAGAGCAGAGCTGCTTGGTCTTGACTGAACATAATAACCTTCAGAATGAAATGAAAGACTGGAACTTAAACATCACTGTTGAGGTGGCTCAGAGAAAAGGAAGTGGTTAGTTGCTATTCAGCTAAGCTCAAAGTGTATGACTTAATGTTGGTGGAAAATAAAGTTACATTCTGTTCAGAGTCAAATGTGATATAATTTTACATGTGAGACGAGTAAAAACACACTAAACACTTTTTTTCTTTTAGGCTGAAATTTAATGACTTCTCCTAATGTGACCCAGGATATACAAACATGTTAATATTTCAACTTTAAAAACATTTTTGTGCAGCTGATACACATGTTGAATTCTTAACATTACATATAACAATAAACAATGAAAATGTCAAGTTAAACTGTTCACTACAGACTGTAATAACTTTTCCCCGGCAGTGTATATAATAGAACTGTATACAGTGAAAAGTTTTATAACACCCTCATTTTTCCAGTTTTTATTTAGATTTAAGCCGTTCCAACCCAGCAAGTCCAGTGAATAACCATAAATGGTACAAACGTAAGCAGTAAACTGCCAGAGGTAAGAAAAAGAAAAAGGTTTAGGTTACCAGAAACTGAAAAATAATGTAATTTCAGAAGTTCATTTCAAGTAATGGTTTAACAACTTACAGCTTTTCTGCAGCAATGAACGTAAATGAAGCATTTAAAGCTGATGAAAATATTTCCTGCAGGTGTCCAAAATTTTGTTGATTTCTTCCAAATCCTCTGGCACCCTGGACCAAAAGGGCTACCACTGCATTTTGCAGAGTCATGCAATATCCTCTGGTCTAGTTGGTCAGGGGTTCCTCCTACAGCAAGATAATGACCCAGAACATACATCCACACTGTCAGAACTATCTTAGAAGAAAAGAACAAGATGGTAGGCCTCATGAAACCAGCACAGTCATTGAACTGGTTTGGGATGAACTGGAGAGAAGGATGAAAGCAAAGCAACCTGCAACACATTTGTGGGAACAACTGCAACAGTGCTGGAAAAATCTTTCCAAACAATATTTGATTTCTATTGTAGAAAGAATGTCACAAGTGTGTTAGAGTCGAACAGAATGATGTCACGCAGGCTCAATCTGGTGCTACACATCTAATGAGGGTCTGCAGAATGCACAAATATCACTTTAAGTTGACAATCGCTACACAGTGTTTTCTGCTTCTATCTTGTACACACAGATTCTCAGTATCTGATTTGCTCACACAAGACTTTGTTGTGACTTCCCCCTGCACATACACTGCTCACATAGTGACACTGACACCTGTGGTGATTTAGTGGTACTGCTGCCTAACAATGACACTGGCAATGAATAACGTACCATAAATTTTTAACTAAAATGAACATTTTCCTCTCATAAACACACATAACGCCTAGGAAACATATATATATGTATATAACAGTGGAAGCTGGTCCATAGAGGCAGAGGAGGTTGCTCCTCCTCTATTTTTTGAGAGGCAAGAGGGAGATCAAAATATTAAAAAAGAATATTTGGTTGAAATAAACTATCACCAAATCTTGGTATTATTTATAAAATCTTTTTTTTCTCTCTTCTTTGGAAAAAATCCATTATTGAAATTCTGGTTAAAATGCTTCAACAATGACACCTGCAGGGCAGAAGGAGAAAGGGCAGTCTGTGTGAAGTGGTGGTGGGGAGCAGTGGGGGAGAGTGAGGGGGAGTGGGGGGACAGAGGAAGACGGGCTCCTGCTGTCCTCCACAGGGCGGAATCTCCTACATCAATTTAATGTACGTCACTTTTTTCATGCTTATCTATGATTGGCCAAGACACGTAAAATGACGCCCCATTTTTACTTTCTGATGTGAACCTACACTTTTAGATCTGTGAATGTTTTTAGTGTTCAATCTTTCAAGTATTCAGCACTGATCTGAACCTGTATCACATTATAAGCTTTGTGGTACTTTATATATTTCTGTATACTAAGAAAATAGACACAGGAAACACGTGTAAATCATGTGATATGTTGTCTGTTTCTGATGAGAACATAAATCTGTTGTCACAGTAGAACAATACTATTATATAAATTTGAAATGCTAAAATGAGCACTTCTTTGTTCAGAAACAATATGTAAATGCTAAATGTCTTTAGATAAGCAGCCCTTTCACCACTCAGGCGTTTTTGTTTTTGAAAGAAAATTGTTTTAATGGCATATAAAATTGCCCTCCACCCCTCTGATTTCATTGAGTGGGGGACAATGATATAGTACGATGCGGTTTGTTGTAGGATTCCATGTTGGTGTTCCTCCTGTCCTCCCCAATTTTTTGAGTCACCAGCCGCCACTGGTATGTACGCTAATGATGCTGTGCGACACATACGCTTTCTCCTCTAACCGGAAATGCGCCCAACACATGCTGCTTATTCATCTTTACAAGCGGCTTTGAGTGAGTGTTTAAATTTATTTGTTTTCTGCAGCAAATAAATTTTAATTTGCAGCTATTTCTGAGTGCTGCGCATTCATTTGCCTGTGTTATGTGTGTTATGTGTTTTTTTCTTCATAGCTTTATTTACAAAGGACATGCAGAACAAAAACACGATAACAGAAAGAAAAAGAGAGGGAGATGACAAGGGGATTATTACAAAGACACAATAGCCACACAACAACATAAATGCACAGAAAATCATTATTTTACATACATTTCAGAATAATAACAAGTCAGAAGTCTGCCAGTCAGAAGTCCAAACTTTTGACTGGTAGACTGTAAGTCGATGCAATTTCATGGCTTCTTTTGTTTAGTTTAATACATTTTGTCAGGAAGTCAAAGTAGGTCTATAATTTAGTCATTCATGAAGTGGGGGGAAGCTCAGTAAAGTATCTTTCATTTACACACGTTAACATGATATTTACCCATTGATACTATTAATTATTGAAAAACAGAATGTAACTTTATGTTCCACCTACATTAATTGATACACTTTGAACTTAGCTGAACACACAACTAACCACTTCCTTTCCTCTGAGCCACCTCAACAGTGATGGTTAAGTTCCAGTCTTTCATTTCATTCTGAAGGTTATTATGTTCAGTCAAGACCAAGCAGCTCTGCTCTCCATTCAGCTATTAATTATGTGCCATGTCTTTGCAGGTAAAGTGGAGATTTGTGTTTGTGATTCATGCTTTTCTCTTGATTTCACTACGGATTTCATTTTATAATGATTGTTTCCTTTAATGTTAGAAGTTCGTCGAGTTGACTTCAGGGACATACTGGTGTCTGAGGGAAACGCCACCGTTTTGACTTGCAACATGACAAATGCAAAGCAAATCAGCTGGACCAAAGGAAGAATACTTTTTACTTTTAATGTCTTAAACAATCAGACATTTTCAAATGTCACCTCTCAAAGAATGAGCCTAGACTCAAACTTTCCTTCAAAGCTGAATATTCTTGATGTTCAGCATGAAGATGCAGGACTTAATAAGTGTGAAGTAACTTATGACAAAGGCGTAAGGATTACTGAGTGAATTTAATCGTTGGAGACGGGGTGTTGGAGATCTCTAAAGGTAGGTAGAGCATGAAGCAGGGCAAATCAAGTCTACACATTTCAAAGCTCAAACTGCATGCTACTTCAATAATTCACATCTGATTTTATGCAGAAGTCAGTTCATGGAGCTATTATCTATACATACGTACACCTGTAATTGGATTGCTTCTTTGTGGCTTGGCTGCAGCAGTTTGCCTCTGCAGGTGAGTAATAGCTTTTAGATTTTGAAATGTATTTCATTCTCATTTGTTCTGGTGCAGAAATGTTGTCAGCAATGGGAACTAGGGCTGATTTGAGTATAAAACTCAATCACATCACATCTGTCCGAATTTAAACGGTCAGTTTATCTAAATTACAAACAAACCACTTTCTAATTTTCTGCCTCCATCGAGCCATGCAGATAGACTTTTGGTTTTGAAATTCTGTGAGATTTCCACCTCCATCCCTCCAGGGGAGGTAAGAGGAATAAAATTTCCGTGTTTGGTGTTTCCAATACTCTGAATAATCCATAAATCTATCAACTAGAGCTCAGCTGTTTTCATAGTGGGCCACAACACCAAACCGGGACCCAGTCCCAGACCAGTTTCCTCTTCAGTCGGGGGGAGAGGTAAGAAGAACTTCACACAGTCATGTTTTTATGCTTTTCTTTTTTCCTTTCTGCACTGAACTTTATTTTTACTTTCTGTCTCTATAGGTGGTCCCTCCTCAACTGCAGGGTGATGTGGACCGTAGGACAAATAACAAGCAGAGGAGTTAGTACTTGGAGAAGCTCAATTCAATCTATGGTCTCTACTGAGCTGATATTTAAATGAAAGCCACAACTTTTAGAACAACCCCATTTTTCCAGTTTTTATTAATAGTTTAATGTCTTAATGTACTCTGAGATTAAAACATAGAACAAATAAACTAGAGTTAAAAACAAGAAATGACGAAAACCTTTTGCTTAACATTTTCTTGAATAGTAGGTGAACAATCAATAAATGTAATATACTGTATATATTTAAATTTGAACAAATCTCAAGACTTTTGTGTTGATTTTTTTTTTTTCATTTGGGAAGAAAGAAAGAAAGAAAGAAAGAACTCATTTACTGTGATATCTGTGAAATGAAGTAGTCATTTAAATTGTCCAGCAGGTGTTGATAAAGTCAAGTGCATTAAATTAAAGCCCCAATCCATTATTGGTGCACATCACTAATTTTGTCCAGTTGCAAAGGGAAAATTTATTATCTCACTACATTTATTAGGCAGCTACAGTTACTATTAACTTTTTATGTTAAGTTTTCATCCAAAACATATGATCAGTTTATGATGTGTTTTAGAGAAAATTACCCAACAGTAAATTAAACAGTTAAGATTGAATCCGTTGTAAATACCGAAATAATGAGTTTCAATTCCCCCGGTGCAACCCAACCTTAAGAAATGTTTCATTTTTACTGTGCTAAAAACTTCAAATATGTGTCTGAGGAAGAGGAGAAGGAGGAGTTTAAACCAAAATGGCGAATTGACGGTGCATCTATGAGCTGTATAAGTGGACTGGATGGATGGAGACATACTCCTTGTCCCTGTCCTTCTCCGGGACTTCATATTACGACAACTTATCAGCATGTTGTGTCTTAATGAGCTGCAATTTGCTGTTCGTGATATCTGCATCAATCCTGGTCAGAGATACACAGGGTATGTATGCTGGCGTAGCATGAAATATGTGTCGCGCGTTGCTGATTCATCTGTTCACGCGGTTTTGGGAGGGTGTTTAAATATATTGTCTGTCTGGATTCGCAGCAGTTTTCTTCATAGCTTTATTCACAAAGGATATACAGAGCAAGTTGGGGAAAACAAGGGGAGAGAGGGGGGGTATACAGAGCAAGTTGGGGAAAACGAGAGAGAGAGAGAGAGAGAATATACAGAGCAAGTTGGGGAAAACAAGAACAAAGAGAGAGAGAGAGCGAGAGAGAGATAACAAGGGGATTTTTACAAAGACACAAAAGCCACACAACATAACTGCACAGAAAATCATTATTTTACATACATTTCAGAATAATAACAACGGAGACATACAGTTTCATGGCTTCTTTTGTTTAGCTTGACACATGTCAGGAAGTCAAGTGGGTCTCTAATTTAAAGTTATTCATGAAGTGGGGGAAGCTCTGTAAAGTATCTTTCATTTACACATGTTAACATGATATCTACCCTTTTAATACTATTAATTATTGAAAAACAGGGATATCTCTGATATTAAGAACTTTCTTTCTTTACAACAGAGAGGTACAACAATTGTCACACAAAAACAGTAAAAACAAAAAACAAACTTTTTACAAGCCAGATGAGTCCATTCAGTACATTTAAGTACATTTATTGTAAGTCATTTTAGAGTTCAAATAAAATTAACTTCCTTTAAAAGATTGAAAGTCTTCCTAGCTTTTTTGTTCTTCAGATCTTCGATTAAGGTACCATACTGCTTGAGTTCAACAATAAACCCGTGAAAGCAGGGTCTGGACACAAGCATATTCTACTGTATATTTAGGCTAAATCTTTCCAACATTTCCTTTTACAGGGTAAATCTGATATAACTTTATTACTAATGCAGTAGTTAATCACCCATAATAGATGACCAAAAGAATTTTGAGGTGTTAACACAGCTCAAAACATTTCTGATGTGTCTGTTTCTGCATGGTTTATTGAGAATAGCTCCAATAAAAATGTGCTCAGAGCTAATAATGTTAGTCTCTGTGAGATTACAATTCCTTAAAACTGAAGAAAACCTGAGGGAACTGCTTAAAAAATAATACAGTGTTTCTCCTATAGCTGTACAGGCCAGGCCTAAAAAATCTTTTTCTTAATGCCAAAAATAAGGCCAAATATGAGGTCATTCAACCCGCTTAACTTAAAAGTATTATTAGAATCCAAGATCTCAAGAGCGCCTTGTTCTCTACTGCCTCAAATAACTTCTTTTTTAAGTTGATGTTTTTTTCCTTCTCCAAATACAGCCTAATCTAACATCTAATCCATCTCCTTGATTACATTTTTTGGGACATAGAGCAACAATGACTGATCTAGTCAGATTTCTTCCGTTTTTGATAACAGAATCTTACCATATATAGAAATATCTTTCATTAACCACAAATTCAGTTTCTTGTTTTTTCAATGATAGGGTCAAAAATTCAGCTTACATCATTGTTACAAATTCTTACAAACAACAGTGCCTAAGTATGTCAGCTTTCTTTAATTAGGATCCCATAACGATCTGTGTCATGGACTCTTTGTTCTCTTGGCTACTCTTCTGTTTCTGTTCTGTCCAGTCCTTTTGGTCATATGGTTTTGCTCATTTATGATTTGAGTTGTATCTTCGAAGGACTGCCTTGCATTATTGGTTAGCTTATGGTGTTGTGTACTTGGATTTATATTCATGTTTATTGTTGGATGGATTAATGTATGCTGGGTTGTATTTTGAGTATTGTGTTTTTTGAGGGGTATTCCATCACACAGCTAAAGAAAGCTGTGCTTACTTGAAAAAGCCTGGCCAGAATTAACTGAATCAACAGAATTAACTTTCACTTGAGGCTCAAGCCGTTCCACTAAAGCAGCTTAGCCGTGTCTAGTCAACGCTAACTCTAGCCAGGCTTGAATAAGCTTGCACCGTGCGTGTGCAGAGTACACAAGCAGCCCAGAACAGTTGATTGTCGTAAAGAAGATACTATGTCACAAAAAGAAGGGAACACTAGAGCGATGCTCTTCTCAGCAGCAGAACAAACCCTGCTGATGAAACTATATGAAGAATATAATGGAGTCATCACCAAAAAGGGCAATACTGCTGCAATTAACAAAGCAAAGGAGATGACTTGTCAAAAAATTGCTGACAGATTAAAAGGATAAATTATACATAGCCATGTAGGAAGCTAATGATAGCCTCAAGGATAGAGGAACGAACTTGTGTCCAGGTGGTTGACGGTTTGATCCCTCGGACCGGCAGTATGAATATGAACATTCAGATCACTGACTGTGGCTATATTATCAGAAGCTAGATAATATCAGATGTAGGCTATGTAAAAATTATGGTGTAGGCAACTCAGGAGAACAAACTTACCAGCTACATAATCAGCTACTCTTTGACACATTTGCTCTTTTGTAGGATGTCTGTTTGACTTACAAGCATCATTCAAAGTTAAAAATTAAGAAGCTGTAGTTGGAGATGAAGAACCTGGAGAAGGATATAAGTACAGTGGAAGCTGCTTATATTGATCATGTATGTCTGGGTCAAATATCACTATGAGCTAATAATTGTTACAACCGATTTTTTTCTTCATTTCTCATGCAGAATACCATCTAATTGACATTTGTATATTTATTAGCCTACATGAATATAAAGTAATGAAACAGACAGCTTCACTATTTACTCAATTTTACAGACTGTTTCAGAATACAGTACAGCTGTTTCAAACACGTCTGACTTTTGCCAATGACAAGTTCATCCTTTCCTTAGATTTCTTTCCCTCCTTTTATTGTCATAAGCTTCATGGTGACTCAGCCGCTTATCATCGGAGTAAAATACAAAATATAGAATAACCGTAGTTTTAAAATGTTTTTCCATATGTTGTCATGTATGAAGAGACAAAAAATGAACACTGTAAGTGGACAAAACAATGCTGCCACACTTTTATTTCTTACATTATAAATGCTAAGCTTTTAAATAAACGGGTTCACTCCAAAACAAAGGTGACCATGAATAAAAAGGGTGATTAACTGAAATAGGTATTTTTGTAAAGGTCTCTCACAGTTCTTCCATCTTAATTCCCTGAACACGGTCAAAAGTTCAAGTTCAGAGACAAAAGTAATCCAAACAGGAAAAGACATGTGGCTGAAGTGTCTTGTGGGAGTCTGTTTCCAGACACACAGATAAAGTTAGCTTGACAGTTAGCCTGCCATGGAGCCACAGTAATGGAACAGAACTCTTAAAATAGTGAGTCTTATAAAAAAAAAAGCCAGGCTTTTCCTTTAGATTCAAAATTCAAGATCTTTTATATTATGTGTAGTCTGTAGCCCCCCAGTGCCACTCACAAAAATAGAAACCACACAAATGGACCAACAAACAACAAGTCACAAAAACAAAACTATTTTTTATGTTGTAGTGAGGAGGGTGAATTGAGGAGTCTCACAGCCTGAGGAAAGAAGTTGCTCTGTAGTCTGGTGGTACGACAGTGGGTACTTCTGTATTTTTTGCCAGATGGCAGCAGGGTGAACAGGCTGTGGTTGGGGTGGGTATTGTCTACTAGTATCCTTTGGGCTCTATGCATGCTTGTCACCTCACCGATATCATTGATGCTCAGTAGATTGGAATTTTGCCTTCTTAAGTTTCCTTAAGAAGTACAGTTGTTTCTGAACTTTTTTTTTTTACTGGGGTGGAGATGTGTGATGTCCATGACAGGTTCTCTGTGATGCTGATACTCAAGAACTTAAAACTGTTCACCTGCTCCACCTCAGCTTCACTGATGTAGACAGGGGTGTGTGTCTTTGCCTCCAGAGTGCTAAGTTTTCTAATCACTTTTATGGGGGAGATTGTATTAAATGCTGAGCTGAAAGCAACAAACAGCATTCTGATGTAGGTGTTGTTATTTTCAAGGTGTGCGAAAACTGAGTGGAGGACAGTGGAGATGGCATCCTCTGTGGATTTGTTGGTTCTGTATACAAACTGGTGAGGGTCCGGGCTGTCTGGGATGTTGTCTTTGATGTGCTTGAGAATCAGTTTTCAAAGCACTTCATCAGAATAGGTGTGAGTGCTACAGGGCGGTAGTTGTTTAGACTAGACATAGACGCAAACTTTTTCAGCACAGGGATGATGGTGGCTGTCTTGAAGCAGGTGGGAGCACTCTACTGTGACCGTGATATGTTAAAAATGTCAGTAATAACATCAACTAGCTGGTTGGCACATGTTTTTAGTACACCTGCCCTGCATCAAGCCGTTAGCCCCGCCCTGCTTCCTTTGTTGCATTCGAGTCCACCTGCTCCGCATTTCATGACAATCTGTTCAATTATAAGTTTTAATTGGTAATAAGATATTTATCCATATTCATCTTCAAACCCTGAAACCCTAACACTTCTCCACTGCATTTATTCTTATGAAAGGTGACTTTTAAAATAATCTACTTTGAATAATAATTTGTGTCTGATATAGTTTTTCCACAAAAACATTATTTCTTAAAATAACATCTACTCATTATTCCTAATCCTGAATCTATATACATTTAATATAAATTGAACTGTCGGAGACAAGATGTCTCCTACTTCACTGTAAAGTCAGTTCTCAGTGTTTGTGCACTGGAGGCTTAAAGTTGCCACGTCACACATGTGAAAGTTGGATATTAAACCAGCCAAAATAGTTTTTGATGTCCTAAATACTGTTCATAGACCCACCCCTTAGATTTTCAGTGAACACAGAGAAACTTTCCACTGTCAGCGGATGAAAGTGAAAACAAGATCACTAGAAATGAGCCAGAAATTAATATGTGATTGTAACTAGAAATTCTTATTTCTAACATTTATTCTTCTGAGGATTTTTCTATCTCCAAATATCCAAGAATCCCATTCGTACACGTATGTAAGTTCACAGTCAGTAGTAGTATTCCTTGGAGGCCATCAATCTGTATTCTTGTCACAAAACGGTATTAAAAATCACCTTATGATATTACTTAAGTCGAAGGATAAACTAAATAGAGGAGGGACTTTTGCCTCAATATTTTGGACAATGCAGAGTTTCTAAACTTATTGTTGGTATATTGAAGTCCTCTTCCACTCAAAAATGTTTTCTTCTTGTTCCCTCAGTTGGATGTTTGAGCTTATCTGTTCAGAATGATGTTTGTGCAGAGTTTGACACTGAAAGGCTGTTTCCACATTCATCTATTTTCCACTTACTCTTGATGTTTGTCATCAATCTGGTTCAGATGTACAAATTGTTAATTCTTGAGTCTTTTGTTTTCTTTTTACAAGTTTGGTACATTCGGAACAGTGTGTTTCATTAAGAGCTTGATTTGTCAGTTAGTGTATTATCTAAACTGTAAAAAAAAAAAAAAAAAAGCTTGTGTTGTACATAATTTTAAATTGTTTAGCAATTTTGTTTGTGCTCTTCTGTTTTTCTCAACCATTTTTGAAGCCAATTCTGGTCCAATATTCAACTTGTGCAAGTGTGATGTGGAAACTTGAAGCCTCCAGTGCGCAAACACTAAGAATTAACTTTTTATTATAGGAAAAGTAGGAGACATCTTGTGTCCAGCAGTTAAACTTCTGAAATGAAATATATTTATAGATTCAGAATTTTTAATGAGGGAGAAGGAGTAGATGAAATTTTAAGGATTTTAACATAGTAATTATACTTCTTTTGTGGAAATAATATCAGACACACATTTGTGCTACAAGCAGAGTGTTTCTGTATGTCTTAATAACTGTCTGGAGGGGATCTTTAATCAGAATAAATTGACTGTGATTTATATCTACAACTAAAATAATCCATCTCCAAGACATTTTCACTGTGTAATATTTGACCTCTAAATGTATCCTTTAAAATAGCGAACCCTGCTGTCAGATTACTGCCATTGGAAAACCATATCATCAGATTCATCTGTTGAACATGCATGAGTTTCCTGAATAAAATGAAAATCAGCATCTTTGCCATATAAAAGAGCTTTTCTCTTAAGTGGCTCACATGCTGTATACCTCTGACATTTATAGAAAAGACTTACAGACATACACAAACAAACATACAGAACAAAGAGGAAAAAAAATACTTGTTTAGAGTCAACTCAACCTTTTTCTATAGGCTATGGGATTCTGCGCAGTTTTAAGGCTGCAACTAACAATAATTTTCATTATCGCTTAATCTGCCAATTATTTTTTCAGTTAACTGATTAAAAATTAGTGAAAAAATGCCAAGAGTCCAAAGAGAGTCTTTAAATGTCCTGTTTTATTCAAACATAAGTCCAAAACCCAAAGATTTCAGTTTACAATGATATATGACAACAAAAAGCAGGAAATCCTCTAATCTGAGAAGCTAAAACCAGAGAATGACTGGCATTTTTCACTATTTTTGCTTGAAAAAGAACTGAAACAATGTATTACCAAAATGGTTGCTGATTGTTTTTCTGTCATCTGTTCAGAAAAAGGCAAGCACTTGTGTTGGTGGAAGTGTGTTTTTTCAGGCACCAGTGAGAAGAACTAGTAAGTCTAGCTCAGGTCTGTTCTGTTCAGGCCTGGTGTGAATGTTTGCATCCATGTTTGTTTTTATGTATGTTTGTGATCTGATTGCCTGATAAGATTTTATGTACCTTACAGGTGTCAAGGTGACTGGAGGAGAAATAACTGTGGTGCAAGGAGAGACAGCTATCTTACCCTGCAAACTCACTGACACAAAGGAAAGCCTGACACAGATTTCCTGGCAGAAGAATACCAGAGGAAAACCACAAATTGTTAATTTTTTTACAATCACTGACACAGGTATACCACGTTTTCACAATGGAAAGGATGATCGATTTCAATTTGTTGGGAGCATTACTGACTTCAATGGATCTATCCAGTTATCCGATGTCTCACTCTCGGATGAAGGTGTTTACACATGCATCTTCACTTTGTTCCCCAGTGGAAATTACAAGACAGAGATACATCTAAACCTTCTTGGTATGACAAAACTTTGTGTTAAAATGATCTGTATTTTGTGTGTGTGTGTGTGTGTGTGTGTGTGTGAGAGAGAGAGAGAGAGAGAGAGGGAGAAAGAGAGAATGTCTTGTTTTTATCTTCTTGCTTGCATGTTGACTTAATTATGTACGTTAACTCCCCTAGTGCCTCCCATCACAAGCTTGAAGGACAATCGTCCTACCTTGGGTAATCAAGAGGTTTCCCTTGTTACCTGCATGGCTGCAGGGTCTCGGCCTCCTGCAGAGGTGAAGTGGCAAATTGATACTCTGACAGAAAAGGTGAAGCCAATAACCAACTCTACCCACCATGACAACGGTACGACCACCACAGTCAGCTCGCTGTTTGGGGTACCCACCAGAGAAATCAACCAGCATTCAGTCCAGTGTGTCGTCACCAGTGTAGCCCTGTCGAAAGAAAAGATCCTGCCCTTCACCATACAGGTCTACTGTGGGTATAGACTTACTTCCCTAAACCAGTTTCTCATGTAGTTTATTTTTCTTGTTGATTTTTTTTTTTTTTTTTTTTTTTCATCCTCAAGGTGACGTATTGTGCACATTTCCAGGTCAATAATTATGCTGGGAGAAACCTCTTTCCCAGTGATTTAGGGGGGGGACTAGTCAAATAGTCTGATTTAGATGAGCTCAGGAAGAAGTTGATCTTACCTTTCAAGGAACACCTTGGTCATCCTCTCGCTTTGTTGTTGCAATGGATTTTGTAATTCAGTTTTGTCAAATTCCTTGTAACCTTTTCCTTTTCCAATAGCCTTACATGTGATTTTCATACAATTATTAATTGTAATCATTTTTTAACATTGTCTGTTGTTCAGATATGATTGTTTCTCAACATTTCTTTAGACAAAAACACACAAGTATCAAGGATCCATGTGTGCCAAAAAATTCATTGACTGCCTTGTACAATACATTTGTCTGTTTCTTTTGTGATCTACTCTTAAGGCTGCTAAACAGCTATTGGTGTGAATTCCCTTTGTGACTGTGACATCATCCCTTGTGTTACTCTCCATTGCTGTTGCTTCATGTTTCAACAAACAGGCTGTGAAAGGGGCTTTTCTTCTTCAAGACAGAGATGAAGAAATCAGCTAGAAAAAAGACAAAGGGCACAGTCAGGCCAGAAAGAGGCAGAGCAAAATGCCATCTCAGGTCAAAGTTATAGGCAGTATCAGAAGCTAGCTAGTTCTCCAGCTACTAGCTTACTGTCTTGTGATCTTTCAGTAGCAGACCTTCCCATGGGGCTTTAGCACTGGACTTTTAGTTGTACCAAAGTTCACTTGAAACTCTTGGTAATCTCTTGAATTAACCCAATTGTGAAAACGCCTTAAGACAAGAGAGAGAATCTTTTAAAGGTGCAGTGTGTAGAATTTAGTGGCATCTAGCAAAATGAACTTGGCAGGAATGGAATAAAATATTCATTAGTATGTTTTAATTAGAGTATAATCACCTGAAAATCAATTGTTTTCAAACATTGTCTTTTTGTTACCTTAGAATGAGCCCTTTATATCCACATAGGGAGCGGGTCCCCTTCCACGGAGACCAGCATGTTGCAACACCATGTTTCTACAGTAGCCCATAATGGACAAACCAAACACTGGCTCTAGAGAGGGCCTTTCATGTTATTTGCGAGTTTCACTGCCACCGTAGGTTCTCCTACACACTTTGAAGGGGAGTAGGAGGGGGAGGGTTTTTTTTTTTTTTTTTGCAATCTGCAACCTCACCGCTGAATGCCACTTAATCCTACACACTGCACCTTTGTTATTTCAGGGTTTAAATAACTGACTACTTAGTGACTTGAGTTGAGGACACACCTGCACACATACTGTAGTACATGCACAGTATTCCAGTTAAGAGAGTGTCAATCAGTCATATTATATGATCTTTGCTTGGACATAGTTATACATACTCCTGTATTACACACATAATTCATATGCAGCATAATGAGCAATTCACTACATAAATGGCAGCCAGAAGTTTCAGTTAATGACATATGACAGCCCCCAATATAGAGTCAGCTTACAGACTGCTGTCTGCATAAGTGTTCAGTGCATTGTGAGCAGTGCGTTTATTTCAGTTAGATGCATACATAGGATGTCAGTGTGACAGACCTTTAAAAATAGATTTGATGTTTAAAGATCCCCTCCATACAATTATTAAGACATATCAAGATGCTCTGCTTGGTACAACAATGTGTGTCTGTCCTTAGGAGTTAAACAACTTCTGTATGTCATTAAAAACACGATTTTCAGGGTTTGTGTTACTCCTTGAAGGTTTACAAATACTATTAAACTGTGAAACAAAAAATAATTATTTTGCTATTCATGAAAAGAGTACACTAACCCCAAACCACAAATTTCTTTAAATAGATAATGTTTTGATTGCAGTGAAATTTTGATATCAGTGCAGGTGTGACCTTTTCTTTTTCCAATAACCTTAAAGAACAGGTTTACAATTTGGAGCCTTTTTATTACACTGCTAATCTACAGACATCTGGTCTCTAGCTTCTAGTGACTGTGTGGGAGAGTCCCACATCACTCAGTGAACACGCCTCAATTTCTCCTGCCAGCTCTATAAAGGGACTATTGTAGACAGAACATTATCTGCAGGTCAAAGAATAAGGGACAATGCAGTACTGCCTGTCTGTTGTCGGTTAGTAAAACATTCCTGTGTGATGAGTACTGAGAAACAGCCTTATTTATAAAAAGACAACAGCAATCTTTCAAATGCAGCAAATCCAGTCTAAACAAGCAGACTAGTTTTTGCCAGCTGGTATATTTAAAGGCCTTTGTGTATTGTAAACATTTGTAAATTTGAGAAATGCATCTCAGAAAGACCTCTGTAATGTCCAGTACTGAGCAGGGTAGAGATGAAAATTAAAAACCTTGTTCAGGGTGAGTCATAATATAGCTCATCCTCTCTCCCTGTTTCTCACAGTCTCACCCATGGAAGTGAGTATCAGTGGATCAGATAACTCATTTCAATGTGTAACTGAAGCCAACCCTCCCGCCAACTTTACCTGGAGCAGGTGAGGTAGTTTTTTTAACAAACAGGTAATATATAACCTTGACACCTTGTTTTGTTTGTCATTCTCACAGACTTTGAACAAAGGTGAAAGAGTCTTGCTGTTTGTTCTCTGAGTTTGAATTGTATATTCTGAAATTGAAATTTGGTTGGACAAAACAGAGAGGAGGAAAAAAAGCATTTTTTATCACATAGAGCTTTAAAGAATAGATTCGCTGCTTTGCAACTCAGACCTTGTTAAAATGTTTTTCATTTTAATTTTCAGTTCTATAATTGATGATGACCTCGTCTTTGCTCGGGGGGCCCAGAAGTTCACAGTCTAGTCTGACAAGTCTCATGTATTCTACCAATAAAAATGATGTTAATCCTGCCTTTCATAACGTG
The DNA here is from genome assembly GCF_910596095.1 of Thunnus maccoyii. Lineage (NCBI taxonomy): Eukaryota > Metazoa > Chordata > Actinopteri > Scombriformes > Scombridae > Thunnus > Thunnus maccoyii. The sequence continues at coordinate 20,561,213 of NC_056543.1, read as the reverse complement.
TTGTTAACTTGAGTGTAGCTGTTACTAATAGAAACAAATCCGTGAAAATCCAACATAAATGACAACATATGTTTTTGCTCGCTCCCGAGTGCCTTGCCTCTCTTCCACAAAAAAACTGTACCATACAACTAGAAACACAATGTTAGAGATCTTTTATGTATTATGAGAAGTGTAAGTGAGGAAAAAGACATCACCTGCAATAGTGAGCACCAGGATGTTGACTACAGCTTATTTTATGGCCACAGGTGTCACTAATGAGAAGGAATTTCTGATTCCTACATACGGAACTTTAAATAAACAAATAAAATAAAATGTAAGAAGCTGAAACAAGGGAATTTAATAATTAATTATCAAAATAGCTGCCGACTAATTTTCTGTCGATCAACTAATCATTGCAGCTCTAATTCTAATAGGGTCTGAGTTAGAAATTAGCAAACTTAGAAACACAAATTAAGAACCAACAATTGAGATTCATTTGACTTTTGGCACAGCTCTGTACAGTTTTAGCAAAAATTATAGCATTTTTTCTGCCTCATGGCTGTAAGTCTTAAATTAGCTTTACATTCCATGCTGAGCTTTGTTTGTTTCAGATCTGATGGGTCATGGCCTCAGTCTGCTGTCAGAGCAGAGGGTGCAGTGCTTCACCTCTCGAGCATGACCTCTGACCTGAATGGCGAGTACCAATGCGAGGCATCTAATTCATATGGAAGAAAACATGGTCGCCTTTATTTGCATGTGATTTCAGGTGAGGTCAGGTTTGATTTGACTGTGGGGGTTTTGTCAAATTGTGTCTTTTGCATTCATTCTTGTTCTGTGTTTTTGAATTTGAGTCTGTTGTGGTTTTGTTTGATGAAAAGCTCGGACATGAAGTAGGAAGTCAGAGCAGATTGTTCATGCCCACTTGAACACCTCCCTGTGAACATATTCCAGCTATGCCCAACTGAGAGGGCAACCAAGGACAGACCTACAGTTGCCAAAAGTGGGTTAAAATTTCTCCCAGAGGATTTCTATCTATTTACATCTGCCCACACTCCACCCAATGCACTACGGGGAAAATATATAAATATAGTAAATATGATAACAACACTTCATGTAAAGTGGAAAAAAGAACACATTATTCTTATTAGTAAAGGATGTAAATATCAGTAAATTAAAAATTGGGTTATTATGCTTTTCCAATAACAAGAGATTATAATTATTAAAGGAATGGTTTGACATTTTTAAGAAATATGCTTATTTGTTTTCTTGCCAAAAGTTAGATAAGAAGGATACCACTTTCTTGTCTGTACGCTAAATATGAAACAGAAATGTAAAAACAACATGTTGTGGTTTTAGGGGGAATTCTGTGCTGTAACTATTTCTTGCCCGAGTGCAGTAAAGCTTCGTTTAAACGTCTGCATTAAGGGGTTATGCCGTATTTATGCTGAGGTTATGCGTGCTTGTGTTTTCTCCCATAAATACCTGATACCGGTAAAGAATGTTAGTTAAGACAACATTAAGGAAGAAACTGAAGGAAGAGTCATTAATCATTTCACTGCAAAGCCTCTGCTCACCATGACCACCACTTCGTGTGAATGAATGAACAGAACAAGGCCATTAAACCTCCTGGAGTTTTGTTGTTACTGTGAGGTTGTCTGGCAACCAACAAAAACCTCTGGGCTGCTTATTACTGATACCTCTTTGACATAAATGGAGTCATGTAAAAGTCTTTCCATATCATGAAATTCCCCTTAATAGCATCACAAACTAAAGCCACCAAAATGACCTTGAGATCGAGTCAATACCTCTCTGACACAGTGTAAACAAAAACTGAATAAGCTAAGATTGGAGGGCTGTTGTATTGGACTGTATTAGATTTAGCTAGACGCACCAAATAAACAGGCAATGTACAATATATTATACCAGTATTATAGCATTCTCCTCTCTTCTGTCCTGTCTCCCTACAGGAGGATGCAGTGCTTGTTGGACCTTATTTGTTTTGCTTATCCTGAGTGGAGCTGCTGCTGCAGTGTGGTACTTTTATAAATCTGGGAAATTTTGGAGGTACTGAGTACAGTAGCACTTTACTTCAGTGTAATATACAGTAATACTGCTAAATAAACAAGCATATGTATATATGTAAGTCTTTTGTTGTATATTAATTGGTGGTTCATAATCAAGGACAACGGACAGGCAGGCAGTCCCAACAACTTCAGGTTCACCTGATGGGGCTCGTGGAGCAGAAGAGACAGTGGATCTACGTACACAAGCGGAGGCAAAAGAAAGATGTATATTAAATTTGTTATAATGCTTTATGGCTCTTTTAAATTTCCATCAAAGTAAAATCTTTGTGCCTTTAAAACTTTGTCTCTTTTTTTTGTTTTGATATTATGTCTATCTGCTTATCTTTTCTGTTTTAGTATTTGTTTAGAGTATTACACATGTTTTGTCAGTTTTGTCATTTTTACATTTTTAAATTGAGTTTAAAAAATATTTTCTTTCAGTAATCCGTAGATACCTTGAAACTCATCACAGACTCATTTGAAATTGAATGTTAACTAAATATATTGAATTGTCTCCTTTTAGAGATCTCTGTGACAACCATGGAAGCAACTGGATGGAGAACAGTTGGACTGCAGGCATTTAACTGGCTCCGTCATTAACATTCCTGTTAACAGATGCAACAGAGCAGATGCTGTGTATTTATTTATATCAGTTTCCCTGGAGTCTTACTACTACTAGCAAACTTGGGTTTGCTTTTGGGGGTTGTGGGTTTGCTACTGTCTTGGTGCAATCACGCATCAACTGCTGTTCACATACTGATTTGGCAAACTGTCAAAAGAGCTCGAAATCTCTTTGGCTGCTTATCACCAATGGCTCCAGCAGTAGGCAGATAAGCTCTGGACATATTTTCCACAAAGTGTGACTTCATTATGACTGAATTTAGCATGAGAAGAAATAAAATCACTTTTAAAGGGGCCGACGCTACTACAGTACTCAATCCAAAAGGCAGCATACAGCAAACCAAGAATGAAAACTACTAACTATAAACCTGCGTCTGTATGTTTTGAACATACTCTACAATATTAATTTTTTATGCTGTCAGAATGTGGCTTTTTCCGAAACCGTATCACACTGAACCCTGTGCTACGATGTTCAAACTGAAAGCTTAAATTTTAAAGATGAAGTTGAAAATGGCAATGGAAATAAGAAAAGAGAAATATAATAAATAAAACAAATACAAATATGAAACTCAAAATGGGAGATGGAAAAGCTTAAATGGGAATACTTAAATTAAAAGCTTAAATAGAAGAAAATAAATCAATATTTTTTTGCATTTGCACTTTACCATTTGCCATTTTAAATTTCATCTTTTCTATTTTCCATTAGGCATTTACCATTTCACATTTGTCATTTGGCTTTTCAAGCTGTATGTAAATTAAACGGCTGGGCCGCAGAGGCACTTTAAACCTCTGTTACACTTAGCAGTTAAGACGGTTGGTGGGAAAACATATACAGAGCTTATCTACAGGAAGTTGGAGCTGTTGGTGATAAAGCAGCCAAAGACCTTTCGAGCGCTCTTTAGTTTGACAAGCAAGGTTGTGACAACATCCATTCCTGTTTTGGTCCGTCTTTTGAACAGCAGTAGATGCATGTTTGTACCAATCACACACTAATTTTGTCTCTTTTAATTTTCTATTTTGACTTTTAATTATAATTATGACCAAAAATATCCTCCATAGTACAACACCACCTTTAACTATGACCTCTATAAAAAACACATAATTGTCCATTCATGATGATGTCCTATATTTGGTTGCCAAGAGAGTTCAAAGCGGTACAGACATATTTCTTGAATGTGTTTCTTGTTATACGCATCTGCAGCTTTTTGTCATGATGTTTTAAAGTGGAGAAGATCTTATCTTAAAAGTGTTTTCTTGAGTTGATATGTGTATGTGCTTTATCACTTATCAAATGTTGTTACTTGTTTTACTTGTTTGTAATATTAGTGTTGGGAAAACCCAGTGTGGAACAGGCTTTATCTTTTTGGCATCAGTGTTACACAACTGCTGTGCTTTGAACTCTATAGTTATGTGTGTACCCATGAAAGAAGTGAGCAAAAACAGCATTACAGGACGTATCCATATTCTTTTAAGGTCAAAATGAAGTTATATGTTGCAAACTCTGCAAAATAGATTACTCTGTAATGTTAACTGTTTCACTGCATCTCCATGCACGACAACATCCTGTTGACCTGCATGTAAACCACTTTGCAGACTGATCTGAGAAAGAAACAAGCATCCAGGTACACAGTAGACTTGTGCATTTTTAGACCACAGCTTATTGTTAGTGCAGTACATTCAATTTATTTGTGAGTTTTAGAGCTGGGTCATGCTGAAACAATGCTTTGAGCTTGATGCTAACGTTAATATGCCAACATGGTAACAATAACAATGTTAACATGCCCGTAAACACAAAGTACAAAGTGGTCAACAAACCGACATTGTCCATCTAATAATTGTTTAGACCATTGGCTCTCAACTAAAAATATCAACCTTCTGGTGGAAATAAGAGGAAATCTTTGGGGACCACTTAAGTTATCAGGATACATTATCTGGGTACCAAGAATATCAAAACCAAACTACTGAACTACTACTGAAACTTGAGACCTGCTGGTTGCCCTAGATGAAAAGCTATTAGGATTCACCCTTTGGGGACCTTGAACATCTGCACTAAAATTTAATGGCAATCAAGCCAATAGTTGTTGAGACATCCCACACATAAACAAAAATGCCAATTTAATGGTGACATTACAGGAATTTTTTTTTTGTCAAATTTTGGTTTTACTTATCTATAGATATGTATTTATACGACACTGAAATCTTTGTTTAGTGTTCTCCAGTCACTCTGGGCTGGAGGTAGGCTACAGTTTCTCTTGGAATAATCTTCTTCAGTCAATATCAACAAAGCAGGACAGTAAACACACCCAACCTGGTTCAAACATGGTTTACATAATAAGAATAATGACTAATAATAATGATGGTCTTTTATTATATGTTTGCTTTATAGTGAAATTATGCTGTAATTTTTGGGATTTTGTTATGTTTCTTTCTAGTTTTTAGGGGTTTGACAACAGTTAGTGAACTTTCGTGTTTGGCTTGAATTTATTTACTCACTTTTTTTTGTGCGTGTGCCTTTTTGACTTAAAACATTTCCACCGTGTGTTCTTTAATTATCTCCCTTGTTGCTAGACAAAATGTGTTGTTTGTTACTTGCGTCGTCTGTATTATACATCCAGATAAACATTACAAATGCCTCAGTGTTCTGTTCTATATCTGTATTTACAATTTGCACTCTCTCACATTCCAAAAAGCAGCAAAACAGACCACACCCTTGTGACTCTATCATTACAGACCATGTGGAGGCATAATGGCTGTCACAAGGCTGTCACAAGGCTAGTCTTATGAGGATAAAAATGTCTCTCACTGGAAGGGTTGACCTCACTTAACCCAGTGTACAGGCACTTTTCTGATCCCAGAGAAAAAATATTTTAAGAGCAATTTTTCATTGAAGTATTTAACCCTTTCAAGTGGTCACTACAGTGGACAGCTATTCAAAAGCTGTTTTCTTATATATGCATGGGTTTTAATGGTATAGTTGCACATCAGCCAACACAGTGGACTCTAGTGTGTCATCCCATACACTGCCATCCATTGGCCAGCCTTTGTAAGTGCAACACAAATTTCTCAAAACCAAGATGGCTGCCGGCCGACTAGGAATGCTCAATAGCTCAGGAATATCTTGCCAATCCTTCTATAGTAATAGACCCTTGCAGGTAAATAAAATTTTGTAACATCAAGTAACAACTAAGGAGTAATACAATTGTTAAAATTTCCAAGTATTGATTTTATATTGGGAGAAAATGACAATTAATCATCTGTCCACTAAGTTGGACAAACTCCTTGAAAAATGTGTGTTTAAAAAAAATGAAGTTCAAATATTTTTTTCACACCTAAAGAGGAATAAAAACACTATATAAAAAAAAATAAAAATTCTGACTGAGGTTATCATAATTCATGCATGAAAGGGTTAAAGAAGAGTTGCTCATTGTGTTACATCCATCACCACACACTATTTTAAAGTCTTTTTTAATAGAATACTCACATATCATATGCATCTATACTGGTGAAGTTGGCTTACTTAGATTACTTAAGCTTTGGCTTAGCTTTGAAATTACATTTTTCACCAAAGGGAGACTAGATTTTCTTTCCCACAGTGCAGTGACACCGCAAGGATATTGTTTCAGGGTGAGTGTAAACAAGGAGAAAGATCACAATGATTCATAACTCTATCAGTACATATGGCATGTAAGTATTGTATTAAGTCAGATATGAAAAATTACAACCCATCCTTTAAGTTTAATTACAACTATTTACAAAAACTCACAAAGAATCTGAGCTCTACTGAAAATACTGTAACTCATGAGTCTCAGCTGGTCTTTGTGACATCCTTATTATCGAAGCTACTACAAGGAACTTTCATTTTGTGTGATTTTGGCAGCCCCTGTGGACAAAAGTGGTAGTATTTCCCAGAATGAAGACTGCATTTCCCATGAGCACCACCACCCATGTCGTAAAGATTTTGATCTGGCATTTGTTTTGGAAGCAAATGAAAGAAAGACGCAGCTTATTTTTAATACTATTTTTATTTTTTAATCACAGCTGTTTACAGGATGCAAAGCGATGAGGTGATGTATCTGTTTGTGGCTACGTAAGATTAATAACTGGAATATGACAATGGTGAAGCAAAGTAAACTTTGTTTTAGTACCATTCATACACCTAGGTTACATGTAACAGTAAACATCAAGGTGGTCTGCACAAGATGTCGTCTCTTGCTGTTCTGCATTCTGAAGGTCTGACTTTTAGTCTTAAACCCCATCAAATCATCCCACAATATGAAAAATTAGTCTTACTGGCTCATTTAGTTTCTAAACAAGGAGCTGCACTTTACCCGTGTTAATTCAGGTCATGTTGCATGGAGCTTCAGGTCACCATCAGCACATTCTGGTTTGAATGTCTGATTGTGCCCATGAATGTATGCATTGTCTAGAGCCATCTCCCTGGCCTTGGTTACCAGGACAATGCCGGTTCACTCTTTATCAGAGTGGCTCCTGTTTTCCCCAAACATCACAGTAATGTAAATATGGGCTCTTTTCTGATTGTATTTACTTCCCTAATTAATGAACCTAATGGGTTAATTGCAGCAGCAGTGTTTCGTCAGATTTCATTCCAAATATTTATGACCAATTTTGAACATAGAAACAAAAACATTGCTGCCTGAAATGCATGTATTTTTAAAGATGATGAAATCCTAAACCAGCATAACTACTAGAGGTCTTAAGATGACAAACATTGCCTCCCACATCATTGCCACCTCCATCACTGCTATTCTTTATTTAGATGGTGTTAAATGAAAAGAACTGTTTTCTTGTGTGGGTTACCACAATCTTACATGTACAGCCTTATTAGTACAGCTGCTCTATGTTCCATGACCTCATGCAATATGTGCATGCAGCAAGGGTGCAGAATATATGTAGCCACAATGTCCTGAAAGATTATATATGGACATTTTCAATATTTAGAAATAAAGCAACGGGCTGTAAACCATTAAAATTACTGTTTAGATGGGAATTTGTATGCAACACTTATCCTTGCATTTCCCAAACTTTTTTTTTTAAACCACACACCCCCTTTGACAGGTATCTATCAGCTCTTGCTAGCAGACATATGACACATATTCCAGTAAAAAAAATGGTAGCCAGTAGCAGTGATAAAACTAACATAAAACATTAGCTTTACAGGCAGTGAAAAATTTACTGATTGTGTCCCAAACCATCAACCAGCGGGATGAGTTAAAAGCACAGAAGCCCCCCTCACAAGAGTAACGTAAGCATGAAAGCAAAAAAGTAATGTTAGCATATAATACCTGCTGTTTGACAGCTGCACAGGACAGACACATTCATTCTAGTTTGTAACGTTAGAAATCGGGAAATCATGCTTTCCTCATAATATACTAGACTTAGAGATTTACTCTGTATTATTGATCAGCCACACAGGATCATGACAAGACACTATGCACACCTGTTGTATTTTATTTCTCCAAAAATTTATAAGTGTAACAGCATGATGTATTTTCCACCCAGCACACTGAAACTGTACATCAAACTGATCACCAAGTGGGCTTAAAGACTGAAGTAACTATTCAGAGTGAAAAGAATTTTAGACAGAGGATGTGAAAATGCCCTATGTGTTCTAGACATGGTTGTTATTGTGGGTGTTAAATACACAGTGATGTTTTTTAAACATTGTAATGTGGAAAAGTTACATATTATGTCTTTAATTTCCTATAAAATGATGAGATATTTCACACATTAGTCCACTTTCAGTGCGCCCTTGCTTTTTGCACTTCATATTTATTGCTGTTCATACTTCATACAGAGAACAAAAGGGACTTGACCACACCAATTAATTCACAGCCTTTAATTGTGCAAACGGCTAAGAATTCAACACTACTGTGTCTTTATCAAGTGGACAAAGACATGAGGCAAACATAATATGTTATCAGCCTAAACCTGATGTGCAGTTGTCATTAGATAATTGGTTGAACAGGGTTTCAAATGTATTCGATAATGAGTCCACTGGTGGGAGTTGCTATAGTCAGTGTCCAAGCAACACATCCTTAACAACATGTTAGAAACAGAAGAACATAGACCTCTCTTAAAGTTACAAGGACAGAAGTTAAAAAACAAGTACAAATATCCGTCAAATGTGACATATTAAAGGAAACATGACATATTCAGTTCTTCATTTTTGTCATATGTCATTTATATCATCACATCCACATACTGGTAAAAATACTTCATTAACTGCAGCAGCGCACATGTTGTCTATATGCTGAAATGTCCCTCTGGTCTGGTTTATGTAAACAAAACACTAAACTAAAAGAGCTTTAAAGATTCACATATCTGAACATAAGACTGCACTACATTCACAAAACACGGACTATGCTATTGCTGGACATTATGCACTGGCTAACCAAGGCTCTGCAGCATCATTAAAGTTCTGGGGAATGGAAAAGGCCTCACCTCACTGCTCCACAGAGAGGCATGATGGATTTACACTCAGTGGAACACAGTGGAGCCCACTGTGGAACTGAATTTGTCATGTTTCCTTTGAGTTGTCATCCATGACGTATGCTTGTATCTGTACTTTTTCTAATTTTATCTTTGTAACTCTTAGAGAGGTTTGTGTTTGTTTGTTCTTTTGTTTCTGACATGTTGTTAATGTTGCTGGAGGATGTGTGGAGAACCCTGTTTCAACTGCTCATACTTCATATAAGTGAGCACTGGGTTTGTTACTGAAAAGCTGATTATTGCTGTGTCGTTGCCTGACATCAGTTTCCAGGCAGTTTACATATATATCTTCTGTTTGCTCATGCTGTGGGGAAAAAAAAGTAAAGAGCAGAAATCAAAAATTGAACTCTAGGCTTACAGTTACTGCAGTCAGTTCACTTTGATCTCGGCCTCTTTGCAAAACAGATTTTGTCTTTACTTTCTTTGGTTGTTACTTGAACTCAAAGCGAACCAACTCCATTCCTTATATATCTACAGATTGTATATTAGGTGAATCTTCTCAAATAACAAAATAATAATTATTTTGCTTACCATGTTTGCGTGTGGAGATTGAATGCTATGTCTGTAAAAGAGACTGACATTAGAGCTAGAATCCAAAATTTACAGGTTTGAAATGCTGATTTTAGTATCTTGTTTATATTTTAGCAGTTGAGAATAAAAGAGTGTTATAGAATGACTTGAAGTAAATGTAACTTACTGTGCATGCTGTTTGCAGACTCTTTTCAGAAGGATCAAAGAAAATATAAACACCAGGCAACAAACACAAGGAACAATAGTTGCCAAAGCAATAACCGGCAGCTCGTTCTGATTTTCAGCTTTGTCTAGGAAGAAACAAAATGCACAATTAAACTCACAACAAGCCCAATATGTAGTTAAATTAAGCTCACAGTCATGGAAAAACTGTTTCCTTTGTGTGTGTAAGATCAATGTTTCACAAAGGAAGGAGAGGAGCTGCTCTCATTTCCTGTGGTCTCTCAAAACAGCCCAAGCACTTTGCCATTTTGCCAATATGTCATTATAATACAATATCGAAGTTCAAAACATGACAAGCTATTTATTACAACAAAGTGATGAGGAGATTCTTCTGTGGAGTTTTGGCAAGCAGTGTAATAAATCTACCCTTAGAGACTATTTACTATGAAGTTAATAACAGTGCAGCCACTGCTGTCCAACTTTTTGTGTTTGTGTCTTGAGGACAGATGGGTGAGTGTGTTTGAGCTTTTTAGTGTGGGATTGTGTTTCCTGTAATTTAGGTCTGATTAACACACCTGTCACATTTGTAACTATCAGCTCCCACATATGTTCCAAGGGTGCATGGAGGGTTGTGACCTCACAGGTATAGTTCCCTGCATGAGACATCTGGACTTGGTCCATGACAAGTGCGTACTGTTCGCTCTCTGACAAAGACATGTTTATGTTCAGGCGGACAGCTTCTTCATTGACATGTAAGGGTGTCTTCGACTTGAAGCTGTACAAGTTAACCCCATTCATTTTCCATGTCAGCTGCTCGAACGTGCTGAGAGACACGTTACAGCGCAGGACCACTTTGCTGCCCACCAACTGTGAGATGGTTATGTATCCTTCTGAGAGGGAAACAGACATTTCATATGGTGAATTTAATTTTCAATGTTACCATGTTGTCAGAATTCTGTTACACAACAGTTAAAGGAAATGTTTGCACAAAATTTATATTTGCTGTCTTGCCAGAGTAAGATTAGAGGATCAATACCACTTTCATGTCTGCCCATTCAGTTTGAAGCCAGAGCTGACAGCTAGTTAGCTTAGCATATAGACGGGGGAAACAGTTTCGAAATCTACCTACAAGCACTTCTAAAATTCACTAATAAGCTTGTTATATCTTATTTGTTTAATCTGTGCAAAAACTTAAGCAGAGTGGTGTCATAGATGTTGTAAATGAATTTTACCTGCAGGTGAGAAAATCCAGAACATGCAACATATTAAAGAAAAGGTCCAGTTGATGGCCAGATATCTAGAAAAATCCTCCATTCCATCTTGAAACAAAGACAATTTTGTTTTGAACATCATATTTACTGTATATGTGGTCAACTCAGGAAATAGGGTTTGAATGTAATTGGTATTTTGCCCAAATATTGTATTTTTATTTAAACTTTACTTACTAACAAATAAAGCCTAAGTGAAATTAAAAATCTGCTTCTCAAGAGTGTTCTGGCCAATATAAGAGGCAATAACTATACGTTACAAACTGACAAAATGAAAAAAATAACACAATACATGTCATAAGATCTGAATTAAACAATAATGTGACTGTAAAATTATAAATAAAACTGCCATTAAGAATCATATAAAACATCCTTTCCAAACACAGATACAGTGCAATAAATTTAGTAACTACATTTACTTACCGGTGGTGAGTAGGATTTTACAGCAGTAATGATGATTAAAACTCACAGCTACAATGTATGACACCGTAGCTGCATGCATCTGAGGTGTTAAGTTCAAGCTTGGCCGGGCCACACACACACCAGAGGTGGTTTCCACACAGGAAGTGAATGTTTGTATGACACTGGTGGTCTGTGGACATTTGAGTTATGTGCTTTGTCTTCTTTGAGGTGACAGACCATGCTGTGTCTTTACTCAGACATTTATTGCAGACAATCTATTGAAAAATGTGAATAAACCCTGAGTTGTACTGTTCTACTCGTAAGACCCCCTGAGTTTGAGAGGCCTTAGGTCACATTACATTTTTTTACTTTCTTTTTCATGTTTGAAAATGCGTCATTACAAACAAAAAATATGAACCTGCAAAAATATGGATGAATAACGGATGATGTATCTTCATTTTGGCAGACATTGTGCACCCTGAAAATGAAAATGTAAACATGGGATGTGTCATAATGTTAGCGTGTATGAAATGAAAATGAAATGGAATTTTGCACAATAGCATGGGGGTGTTTTTGGAAATTTCAATCACCCATCTCATCACAGCTCTTTTATCTTGAATAGATGTGTGCTTTCAAAAGTCACATGAAAACATGCAAACCATATCCCAAATCTGACGCAATGTAAGCAACACAGTCGGAACAACTCGATTCACTTTTGTGTCAGAGAGTAGAAAAACTAATGTCGATGCATGTTGATCCGAACACTGAGAGTAGTCTAAATGCAGTCTGTATGACATTGAGATATTCCTGTATTTGCACAGTTTTACTAAAACACAGCTGCTTCAGCGCAGTTCAGTTTGGCAGAGAAAGTGGTATTGAATTATAATCTGTTGACTTTTCACCATCATGGAATCTGTTCTCAAAATATTTTTAGTGTGTCAGCTGCGTCTGACACGCAAGGAAAATACTGTACGTCAAGTCCTCTTATACAGAAGCGTCCTAAGAGATTGAGCTAGTTAATGAATGTGAGTATTCTTTGTATCAGCTTCTCTGCAGGTTGAGTTTGTCCAAATGACACAGATGTCCGCTAAATATCCTAAATCTAAAATGCCCATGTGCTTCTCTTTGAAGAAAATATTCACTGTATCAAAACATCCTGTGCTTTTTTCCTATGAAAAAATGAAAAAATGTTTATTCAAAAGAGAATCTGACCACCCCTTATCTAAGGAGTTGGTTTTGATCTTGCTTGTGTTTTGCTGAATAATCACCAAACAACAGAGGTGAAACATAAACTTCCCAAACCAAACCAGAACTAAAAGGATGATGACTATTAGACATATGTTTATCAGGTGGCCAGAAACACAACTCAAGCAGGATGTTGCCCTAGGCACTAAAGTGATAACACATTTGGGTTGTGTGTGCATGCCAGCTTGTTTTGGAGTTGCTGTGCCCCTAGTGGCAAATAATAAATTAACTCAGTTTAAAAGTATAGAATATGTGTGGAGGGCAGATTCACTGAAAGCTTTGATAGTGGTGATGGAATACTACTATTAGAAGTACAAAGATGTTGTGATGTTTATTTTTGTCATTTAAAATGTCTATCTATCTTTTCTATAAATGAGAGATTTTAGGAATGCATCTTTATAAATTTTGATTAACGTTGCAATAATGTCCAAATGACCAGATGTACAATCCAGCCATTCAAATAGATGATTCAGCTCTCACTTTTCCTTGTGATGTGCATATCTTTAAACAAATACAGAGAGGCTGGATCCTATTGAGCCAGAACAGTGACATTTACATTTCTGCATCTAAAATAAAATTTGGCATTCAAAACAATACCTGAAGCATGACCATGTTGTTTTACATACAGTATACCTTCTGAGAGTGTGAATATCCTCAGTTTTGAGATTCCCCATTATTTTTTTTATGTTCAGTGTTTTTAAAATGTATTTGTACTTTTAATAGTCAAAAGAAACTCTGTGCCTTAATTTTAAAGAACAACAGCATCAGTTTCATAATAATGGTGTAATTAGCATGAACAAAGTACACTAAAGCCAATAGTGAAATGCATTTTGTCAAATTAAAACTGTTTAGCCTAAAACAAGGGAAAAAACTACAACTGAAGATAGATGAGTACTTGCCACTCACTTCCTGGGTAACTTGCAACCCACTTCTTTAAATCTGCTTAAATATGACACAGACCAGCAGGATGTGGAACAACCACACACAGTGGGTGAAGTGTTGGCATCAAAGGAGGCAAATTATCATCACATTAATATCTGAACAGTGAATTTGACTCTTTGTGTTTGCCTGTATTTAATTTTCATCTTCAGCACCATGGTTGATAAGGTTGTGCATTCATAAAACGCTCTCTTGCCTGGAGTAAATAAAATAAATCCCACACTTCTCTTTCATCATGAGTTTTAGAGTATCTGTGATCAAACTATATCAGATTTCTTCATTTTTCTTGCTGAAACTCTCCTCTTGTTGACAAATCATAACTCATGCCAGACACTGATAAATTATAGTAAAATCCACCTGTGATGATTTGACTCTCAGTGGTAATGGGTGACATTACTGTGTGCTGATAAAATATTCCAATAGACGTACTTTTAAAAAAGTATAATTTTGAATGCAGAACTTATAAAAGACTCATAGGGCTACAACTAACAATTATGTTCATTATCAGTGAGTCTGCCAATTATTTTCTTGATTCATCGATTCATAGTTTTGTCCATAAAATGTCAGGAAATGTCTGACATTTTTGATGAAAATGTTTGTTATAATTGTATAGAGCTCTTGGAGATGACTTCAAATGTCTTCTTTTGTCTAATCATCAGTCCAAAAAGTTATTCCAATTCAGTCAAATTTTTAAAAAATCAATTAAATAATGTGAAAATATTGTGTCATGCAGCGTAATGAGTTTGCCATGATAGAAATTTGTTTAAGTCCCACTCAAAAATGTTTTTCTTCCTGTTACTTCAGTTGGATGTTTGAGCTTCACTGTGTAGACTGCTGTATGAGTTTCACACTAGGAGGTAGGGATGTGCAGAGATCCCAGTATTTGTATTTGTATTTGAATAAAAGTAGAAAGAGGCTTAAAAAGGCCTGTTTTTGTTTTTATGACACTTTTAATTTTAGAAAATTAAAGTGTTACAATAAGTGTTCATGAATAAACTGCCTTACAAGGGAGGTCCCCACATCAGGTCTTGAACTGGAGTCTCCCAGATCATAGACAACTGCGCTGATTGCTGAGCTAAAACTTTGCTCATCACCTCATGCAGAAAGACCTCTTCCTATTTATACACCCATAACACAGAGACAGCACACTGTGTAAGGTGTAGGGAGGAACTTCAAAGGCAATTATTGCTTTGTACTTTTCATTTATTGCCTATTTTTTACAACCTAAATCTGTGGAAAGGAGAAGGGGAACAACAGGTTATGGAGAGTCCCTTGGGAGTACTTTGCTTGTGTCAGTAGCTCAGCTTTATCTCTGGGGAACATCCCCGACAAATATTTTTTTTAGTATTTTTATGAAACAAATATTAGTATAAACTACTACCCACTATTTCTGCTTTGCCAAATAATGTATTTGTATTCAGGCACACCCCTACTAGGAGGATGTTTTCACATTCATCTGCTGAAAGTGGAAAGTTTTTCTGTGCTCATCAAAAAGTAAAGTTTTGTATCCCTGAGCAGGATTTGCAACATAACAACTAGTTTGGAGCCAATCATGGTCCAGTATGCAACCTACACAATTGTGATGTGGAAACTTGAAGCTTCCAGTGCACAAACACTGAGAATGAACTTTTTATTGAAGTTGGAGATATCTTGTGTCCAATACTTACACTTGTGAAATGAAAATATTTGCATATTCATAGATTGTTGATTTTATTGAGAGAGAAGAAGTAGATGTCATTTTAGGAATTTCTGACTAGGAACTTTTTTTTTTTTTTTTTTGTGGTAATGGAATACTACCAGTAGAAATACAAAGATGTTGCAATGTTTATTTTTGTCATTTGCAATATCCATCCATCTTTTCTATAAATGAGAGATTTTAAAAGAGGAATGCATATTTATAAATTTTGATTAATGTTGTAATAATCTCCAAATGACCAGATGTACAATCCAGCCATTCAAATAGATGATTGGGCATACATTTAAACAGACAGAAAGGCTGGATCCAGTAATAAAATACTTTGTACAATACTGCCACCTGGTGGTGATTCAGTGGAAATCCTGACAACCCTTTATCATTAACTCCATTCTTGTAAGAAATCATAAAGGTCCGTTTGCGCTGAATGTTTTTAAGACTTTCCATCCTGACTGAGAATGCATTATGATCGTAATTCCAAAGTGGAGTTTGAACGCCTTGTGTTTGCATGGGTTTCCCCTCACAGTGTACAGGCAAGGGCATAATTTATGGGGGGGCATAGGGGCCATGTGCCCTGCACAACGTTATATTAAAAATAAACAGAAGATGCTGCACGTAATAGGACCACGCAGAACAACTCCCCCTCCCCTCTGCTCTCGAGCTCTCATTCAAATCGATTTAAACAGTCAGAAACTCAGCAGATATATCCAAACCCCCCAAAATAAAGAAGACGGAGGACATCAGAAATTTTTTTCAAAAAAAAAAAAGCGTGTGAGTGATGTCTTCAGACACAATCTATTTCGTTAGCTAACGATACAAACATCAGGGTTGCCAACTTTGGGTACCTGGCTGGAGTGAGGTTTTGATGCCATTGACTTAACAACGTGTACGTGCACACGCATTTATTCACACGCACAAATTAGAAGTCAGTTCAACCCGTCAGGGTGAACTTGTTATAATTGCATGCAGCTCTTGGAGACGACTTCAAAAGTCTTGTTTTGTCCAATCAACAGTCCAAATAAATTCTTCCAATTCAATCAGTCAATCAATATAAAATAAATATAAAAATATAAAGAAAGAATGTATTTAGAATGATAAAGAAATGTTTATTATTGTATACAGTGTATTATAATATATAGTTATATCTTGACTTTTGGCTTAATCTATGGTTTGTATGTTTCTCTTCACACATATACACCAATAGGCCACCATTGTATTTGTCTGTTTGAAGTGCTGCACTGGTTACCTGTTCGGGGCTGGTGACATCAGAGGGGAAGTGAATAGTCAAATAACCTACTTTTATGACAAGATAACAGTCTTTGGTACATATAAATGACATTTTTTGGTGATTGGTCTCCTTACTTTAATAATAACAGACACATACACATTCATGTGTGTTTAAGTGTATAAATTTTCATTCAATTTCATTCTTGATGAAATCTTTGCTTTATTGTATGTAATAACTGTCTGTGAATATTGACAATACAATACAGAATGTTGGTGACATTCTGATCATTATTTCCAGAGATATATGTGATAAGGTAGACCTTTAGAAGACCTCAATTTTCACTATTTTCAGTCTTGGGGAGGGTCCAAACATCAACCAAATAAACTAATTTTGCAGCAAGATATGTTTATACAACCATCCATTTCAAAAACTAAACATATTAAAGTTATGAAAAAACATGGTTATGCTTTGTTGTACCTCAGGTAGGGGTATCTCAACTTAACTCAACAACAACTAGGGCCCTTAGTTTCTCTACTATTTATATTTTTTATATTTGTAATTAATTTAGATTACTTTGTAGATATCTGTTTTCCCCTTGACATTTTCTGTCGCTCAGTGTAAAAAAATCCACATTACATCCTCTTTGGTTAAATGTATTTAAAGAATAAAATGTGACAAATTCCACTGTATATCTGTATACATATACAGTGCATTCAGAAATTATTCAGACCCCTTCACTTTTTTCACATTTTGTTATATTGCAGCCTTATGCTAAAATAATTTAAATTAATTTTTTCCCTCATCAGTCTACAGTCAATACCCCATAATGACAAAACAAAAGCATTTTTTTTTTTTTTGCAAATTAATTAAAAAGGAAAAAACTGAAAAATCACACTGACATAAGTATTCAGACCCCTTGCTATGGCACTTGAAATTTAGCTCAGGTGCCTTCAATTTCTCTTGATCATCTTTAAGATGTTTCTACACCTTGTCACCTTGTCAAGACAACGCAGGAGTGAGATCTCAATACTTCTTCCACCACTGGCTCCAGTCCACATGCATGACAAGTATACACAGTAACTGAAATGTGTGTGTATATACACATTGCTGTTCATTAAATTATTAATTTTAATCTAATAATAAACTAACATTATCAGTGTGGTGCGACTCATGCAGAACAAAGATCCATCTGACAAAAATCAGATGGTGGTGATTTATTTATCATTATGATTCACTAAGTGAATTTTAGTGTACATATGTATGTATCAGCAAAATGTATTTAAATTATGAAAAATAAAAGTACTTAATGGTCCCAGTTAGTGTTATATTATATTATTAAATGATTTTTTTCTGATGCATTAACATGTAAGAAGTCTTTCAAAACTACAGCTGGTCAAAACTGAGCCAATTTAAACAATTATTCTGTTGGGGATTTTTTTAATAAATTGAAATATGAATCTGCAAAATAACATGTAGCTTTAGCTGTCAGATTAATGTCATAGACTAAAAAAGTGCAGTGTTATCTGCTAAAATAGCAGCAGACTTGAAGTATACTTGAAGTACAAGAACCTCATAATTTTCATTAAAGTACACTATCGTCCTACACAAGTTCAGCAGCTTCAAGAACCTTTGAAATTGTATTATTTCAGTGTGTTTTAGCATTAAAGTTATAGCTTTATGAATCATAATGAATTTATTTTTGTTTTTGTGTGTTTGCTTTGCAGAGAAACACTGACACAACACTTCTTGACCACGTGTGACTTTTTTATTGTGTTGGTTCACATTCCAAAAGAAGATACTGCTACACATCTATCAGACTACAAGTTAATAAAAAGGATTTTTTTTCTTTTCTTTCTTTCCAAAGATTAATTATGTCTTCTTACAAACATACAGGCAATGCAACAGTTCTCAAAATACAAAAAATCATACATTTCCAGTCATATCACTTTATAGATGTACACAAGGACCAGAATCGTGCTTCGATTGTAACGCTGTTAAATGCTTTCATGTGTTCAGCAATTTGGTGATTCATTGAAGGCTCTCTTTGATTCAGGTTCCACAGCATTGGATTATGGGAGGCGAAAGGATGGCTGGGGGTCACAAAGGGTTCAAAGCTACCTTCTCTCTCAGAGTTTCTTTAGAGCCATTTGATCATACCCCCAAAACCAACACAGTGAGATGTGTGTGTGTGTCTGTGCAAACAAAGAGACACTTGACGGATGTTTGTATCTGTACTTTTTGTACTTTTATCTTTATGAAGTTTATAGACTTATAAACAAAGTTCGGGAACCAAAGACCACGCCTTGTACGCAACCCATTTCCGCACCACAGGGTATTTAAACACACCATATCCGCTCCTCTTCCCTTTGTCTCAGCTTGCAAGCACCCTGTGACACACCAGCATAAACTTAAAACTTCTTACTCACATCATGGACCTCGAACTGCTCCTCAACGGGGGAGGAGGTTCTTGGTAAGAGAGGTGACCAAGAACCCGATGGTCACTCTGGTTGAGCTCTAGAGATCCTGTGTGCAGATGAGAGAAACTTCCAGAAGGACAGCCATCACTGCGACACTCCACCGATCTGCTTTTTGTAACTTTTAGAGAGGTTTGTGTTCTTTTGTTTCTGACATGGTGTTAGGGGTGTGGTGCTTGGACACTGACTATGGCAACTCCCTCCCTTGGATTCTTTATCAAATAGATTTGAAACCCTGTTTAATCAATTATCTAATGACAACTGCATACCTGGTCTAGGTTGATAACATATGTTGTTTGCCTCATGTCTTTGTCCACTTTGACTCTGATGAAGACACAGTAGTGTCGAAATGTTAGTCTGTTTGCACAATTTAAGTTTGTGAATTAATCTGCGTGCTCCAGTCACTTTTGTTCTCTGGAAGTTTGCTGTCTTTGAACTGAGAAGCACCTGATTCAGCTTGGTTTTACTGGAGGAAGGGAGGAGAACCCTGTTTCAACTGTTCATATTTAATTAAAGTGAGCACTGGGTTTGTTACTGAAAAGCTGATTATTGCTGTGTCGTTGCCTGACATCAGTTTCCAGGCAGTTTACATATATATCTTCTGTTTGCTCATGCTGTTGGAAAAAAAAGGTAAAGAGCAGAAATCAAAAATTGAACTCTAGGCTTACAGTTACTGCAGTCAGTTCACTTTGATCTCGGTCTCTTTGCAAAACAGATTTTGTCTTTACTTTCTTTGGTTGTTACTTGAACTCAAAGCGAACCAACTCCATTCCTTATATTTCTACAGATTGTATATTAGGTGAATCTTCTCAAATAACAAAATGATAATTATTTTGCTTACCATGTTTGCGTGTGGAGATTGAATGCTATGTCTGTAAAAGAGACTGACATTAGAGCTAGAATCCAAAATTTACAGGTTTGAAATGTTGATTTTAGTATCTTGTTTATATTTTAGCAGTTGAGAATAAAAGTGTGTTATAGAATGACTTGAAGTAAATGTAACTTACTGTGCATGCTGTTTGCAGACTCTTTTCAGAAGGATCAAAGAAAATATTAACACCAGGCAACAAACACAAGGAACAATAGTTGCCACAGCAATAACCGGCAGCTCGTTCTGATTTTCAGCTTTGTCTAGGAAGAAACAAAATGCACAATTAAACTCACAACAAGCCCAATATGTAGTTAAATTAAGCTCACAGTCATGGAAAAACAGTTTCATTTGTGTGTGTAAGATCAATGTTTCACAAAGGAAGGAGAGGAGCTGCTCCCATTTCCTGTGGTCTCTCAAAACAGCCCAAGCATAATTTTGCCATTATGTCATTATAATACAATATCCAAGCTAAAAACATGACAAGCTATTTATTACAACAAAGTGATGAGGAGATTCTTTGGAGTTTTGGCAAGCAGTGTAATAAATCTACCCTTAGAGACTATTTACCATGAAGTTAATAACAGTGCAGCCATTGCTGTCCAACTTTTTGTGTTTGTGTCTTGAGGACAGAAGGGTGAGTGTGTTTGAGCTTTTTAGTGTGGGATTGTGTTTCCTGTAATTTAGGTCTGATTAACACACCTGTCACATTTGTAACTATCAGCTCCCACGTATGTTCCCAGGGTGAATGGAGGGTTGTGACCTCACAGGTATAGTTCCCTGTATGAGACTTCTGGACTTGGTCCATGACGAGTGCGTACTGTTCACTCTCTGACAAAGACATGTTTATGTTCAGGCGGACAGCTTCTTCATTGACATGTAAGGGTGTCTTCGGCCTGAAGCTGTACAAGTTAACCCCATTCATTTTCCATGTCAGCTGCTCGAACGTGCTGAGAGACACGTTACAGCGCAGGACCACTTTGCTGCCCACCAACTGTGAGATGGTTATGTATCCTTCTGAGAGGGAAACAGACATTTCATATGGTGAATTTGATTTTCAATGTTACCATGTTGTCAGAATTCTGTTACACAACAGTTAAAGGAAATGTTTGCGCAAAATGCTTATTCGCTGTCTTGCCAGAGTAAGATTAGGGGATCAATACCACTTTCATGTCTGCCCATTCAGTTTGAAGCCTTAGCATATAGACGGGGAAACAGTTTCGAAATCTACCTACAAGCACTTCTAAAATTCACTAATTAGCTTGTTATATCTTATTTGTTTAATCTGTACAAAAACTTAAGCAGAGTGGTGTCATAGATGTTGTAAATGAATTTTACCTGCAGGTGAGAAAATCCAGAACATGCAACATATTAAAGAAAAGGTCCAGTTGATGGCCAGATATCTAGAAAAATCCTCCATTCCACCTTGAAACAAAGACAATTTTTTTTTGAACATCATATTGACTGTATATGTGGTCAACTCAGGAAATAGGGTTTGAATGTAATTGGTATTTTGCCCAAACATTGTATTTTTATTTAAACTTCACTTACTAACAAATAAAGTTACAAACTGACAAAATGAAAAAAATAACACAATACATGTCAAAAGATCTGAATTAAACAATAATGTGACTGTAAAATTATAAATAAAACTGCCATTAAGAAAAAAGCAAAGGATGTTATTACGTGGTCAAAATTCAGCCTTGTTGACATCAGTGGTTACTAGTTAATGCAGTGAAGAATCAGTAACTATGGAAAGTTCTTGACAGTTTCATACAACCTTAAGAGACCTCTTACGTGCTGCTCCATTCTTGCATAGAGTGTAATGAGCTTTCCATGACAACGACTCATCCCACACAAAAATGCTTTTCTTCCCGTTACTTCAGTTGGATGTTTGAGCTTCACTGTGTAGGCTGCTGTATGAGTTTGACACTAGAGGGCTGTTTTCACATTCATCTTCTGAGGAGGGAAAGTTTTTTCTTTGCTCATCAAAAAGTAAAGGCATGTACCCAAGAGCAAGATTTACATAACAACTAGTTTGGAGCCAATCATGGTCCAGTATGTCCAGATTAGTTGTCCTTCTAGGGCAATGATTCACATATTCTGTTTAAAGTTTAATGTTTATTAAAAAGAGAATCAAGGCACTAAAGTGATAATACATTTGGGTTGTGTGTGCATTAGACATTAATTGGTACTTTGCCCAAATATTGTTATACTTTTATTTAAACTTTACTTACTAACCAATAAAACCTAAGCGAAATTAAAAAACTGCTTCTCAAGAGTGTTCTGGCCAATATAAGAGGCAATAACTATACGTTACAAACTGACAAAATGAAAAAAATAACAATACATGTCAAAAGATCTGAATTAGACAATAATGTGACTGTAAAATTATAAATAAAACTGCCATTAAGAATCATATAAAACATCCTTTCCAAACACAGATACAGTGCGATAAATTTAGTAACTACATTTACTTACCGGTGGTGAGTAGGATTTTACAGCAGTAATGATGATTAAAACTCACATCTACAGTTTATGACACTGTAGCTGCATGCATGTGAAATGTTAAATTCAAGCCTGGCCTGGTCCAACACACACCAGAAGTGGTTTCCACACAGGAAACAAATGTTCATATGACACTGGTGGTCTGTGGACATTTAAGTTACGTGCTTTGTTTTCTTTGAGGTGACAGACCATGCTGTGTCTTTACTCAGACATTTATTGCAGACAATGTATTGCAAAATGTGAATGAACCCTGAGTTGTACTGTTCTATATGCAGTAACAACAATAATAATAATAAAGTTTATTTATACCACACTTTTCATAACATAAAATGCAGCTCAAAGTGCTTTACAAAAAATGTATTAAAAACAAACATAAACAGATATTTAAAAATAGGAAACATTAAAACAACCAAGAAAAAACAAAAAAAAGAAACAAAAAAACAATAAAAAATAAAAAACTAAGAAGATAAAAAGAGGTAAGAAGAAAGAAAGAGGTAAAATCATCAGGATATAAAGATAATACAGGTAGTAAAAACAGCTGATAACAGTAAAAAGCAAATAAAAGGTGCATAGCTTCAAAAAGCTGCCTCACCATACTTTTTGTATTTTACTGCACATTTAACCAGCCAGCCTTAAGCAACCTAAGCGAACAGTTTGGGACATACTCTGACAAGCAATCTGAAAGATATGAAGGTACTAGACCTTTTTGGGCTTTAAAAACAATTAAAAGAATTTTAAAATCTATCCTCAACATTATAGGTAGCCAGTGCAATGACGCTAATACTGTTGTAATATGTTCCCTTTTCTTAGTTTTGGTTAAAATTCTTGCTGCTGAGTTTTGAAGTTATCCTGAAGTTATGAGTTGCAGCCAATCAATGTTTTACTTGGTAAACCAGTATAAAGTGCATTACAATAATCTAAGAGTGAAAAACAAAGGCATGAGTCAGTTTCTTAGCATCTTCCAATGTAAGGTAGGGCCCACTCTTGCAATGTTTCTTAAATTATAAAAAACTATCTTTGAAACATTGTGGATGTTACTTTTAAAATTCAAATCAGAGTTGAGGATAACACCCAAATTTTTTACTTTTGGCTTAATCTGTAGAGCCAGATTTCCAAGCCTGCTTGAAAGTTCTTCTCGCTGTGCATCTGTGCCAATTATAAGAACTTCTGTTTTGTCTTCATTTAATTTAAGGAAGTTACCACTCATCCACTGTACAATGCTAGAGAGGCAATCGATCAAGGGAATTAGGGCCTCCTTATCATCTGGCACTACAGATAAATATAACTGGGTGTCATCTGCATAACAATGAAGATTTACACCATGGTTGCGAACAATTTCTGCAATCAGAAGCAATTCCTATTGGAGAAAAAGAACAGTAGTGAACCAAGAATTGAACCCAGAGGAACACCAAAGAGAGAATCACGCTTGTCTGACACATGTTCACCAAGGCTGACAAAATAGCTTCTGCCAGTGAGGTAAGTGTTAAACAAGTTCAGCGTGGCTCCAGAGAATCCAAACTCCAATCTCTCAGAGAGTCTCCAACTTTCTGAGACCCCCTGAGTGTGAGAGACCTTAGATCACATTACATGTTTTTATTTTCTTTCTCATGTTTGAAAATGCATCATTACCACAAAAAATATGAACCTGCAAAAATATAATGTATATTAAACCGATCGTGTATCTTCATTTTGGCAGACATTGTGCACCCTGAAAATAAAAATTGCAAACTGGCTTTTGCAACTGAATTTCAGTTGTGTCATAAATGTTAGTGTGTATCAAATGAAAATGAAATGGAAATATTCTTTTGCACAATAGCAGCATTCTCACATTCTCTGTTCTCAAAACATTTCTAGTGTGTCAGCTGCATCTGACACACAAGGAAAATACTGTCCATCAAGTCCTCTTACACAGAAGCGTCATAAGAGATTGAGCTAGTTAATGAATGTGAGTATTCTTTGTACCAGCTTCTCTGCAGGTCGAGTTTGTCCAAATGACAAAGATGTCCGCTAAATATCCTAAATCTAAAATGCCCATGCGCTTCTCTTTGAAGAAAATCTTCACTGCATTTAAAACTCTACATTTTAATTATTGAACTGTCAATAATTAGCAGTATGGGTGTGAGAAAAAAGCACAGGATGTTATGATGTGGTCAAAATTCAGCTTTGTTAAGTGGTTACTGGTTAATGCAGTGAAGAATGAAGAAGTAACTATGGAAAGTTCTTGTCAGTTTCATACACCCTTAAGAGGCCTCTTACATGCTGCTCCATTCCTGCATAGAGCATAATGAGCTTGCCATGACAGCGACTCGTCCCACACAAAAATGCTTTTCCTTCTGTTACTTCAGTTGGCTCTTTGTTTGAGCTTCACTGTGTAGACTGCTGTATGAATTTGACACCAGAAGGCTGTTTTCACATTCATCCTCTCAAGAAGGAAAGTTTCTCTGTGCTTATCAAAAAGTAAAGGCATGTACCCATGAACAGGATTTACATCATAACAACTAGTTTGGAGCCAATCATGGTCCTGTATGCAACTTATGTGGAAACTTGAAGCCTCCAGTGCACAAATATTGAGAATGGACTTTTCAGTGAAATAGGAGACATCTGGTGTCCAACAATTAAACTTGTGAAATGAAATATTTACATATTTGATTTTTAATCAGGGAGAAGGAGTATATGTCATTTTAAGAACTTCTGACTACATATCAGACACAAATTATTATTCAAAGCAGAGTATTTTTATATGTCTAAAACCATGTCTGGAAGGCATATTTTACCTTCAAGGTACCAGTATGTGGTTGGTCTTCTGTTCTGCTGTGCCCCTAGTGGCAAATAATAAATTAATTCAGTTTAAAAGGATAGAATATGTGTGGAGGGCAGATTCACTGAAAGCTTTGATAGTGGTGATGGAATACTACTAGTAGAAATACAGAGATGTTGTGATGTTTATTTTTGTCATTTACAATATCCATCCATCTTTTCTATAAATGATTCCTATTTTAAAAAGATTTTAAAAAAGATTTTAAAATAGGAATGCATCTTTATAAATTTTGATTAATGTTGCAATAATGTCCAAATGACCAGATGTACAATCCAGCCATTCAAGTAGATGATTCAGCTCTCACTTTTCCTTGTGATGTGCATATCTTTAAACAGACAGAAGGACTGAATCCAGTAATAAAATACCTTGTACAATACTGCCACCTGATGGTGATTCAACAGAAATCCTCACAACCCTTTATTGTTGACTCCATTAAATTCATTTTGCTGGAAATCATAAAGGTCCGTTTGCATTGAATGTTTTTAAGACTTTCCATCCTGACTGATACATTATTATCGTAATTCCAAAGTGGAGTTTGCTCTCCTTGTGTTTGCATGGGTTTCCCCTCACAGTGCAAAGGCAGGGGCGTAATTTACGGGTGGGGGGGTATAGGCGCCATGTCCCCTGCACTTTTTCAGAAGGCAGTATTGGATCCCTTCACTTTTTACAGTCTGAAAACTAACGTTATATTAAAAATAAACAGAAGAACCTGGGAACTGGGATGAGCAAAGGCATACTTTCTTCATGTTATATTTGTAATGTGTTGTTGCAATCCTCATGAATTATGTGTATTTGCTGCATTATCATGATTAGGTATGGGTATCGTTAGGATTTTATCAGTGCTACTATTATCGATACCCCTTATTGGTCCAGTATTAGCCTAACCAGCACGCTGTGGTTGTATAAAACATACTGGTGGTGGATGGGACACTGCAGGCAAAGCAGTTGAAAATATCGCATTTCCACATATTGCTTCTTGAACAGGTGGTTTGATAAAGTACCTATAGTCTTTTTACTTGCAAAGGTTTCATTGTGAGCATAGTTGTCGTTGACGTTATCTTTCACTTCACCTGGTTCACTCATACCTGTCAACACTGGGCTTTGAAAATAAGGGAGATTTTCCAGGACCCCACCTGACTGTAATTTTTACATTATGAAAAGGGTTTCCTCACTTGGCTCCAGAGACCTAATCACCAGATGCCTTTACTGCCTGCTCTGCTGTAATCAAATGGACGGTTGATGTGTTCCTTGTGGATTCTTGGGCGCGCTTGACCTAGCATGGTTAACATCATTTTTCCCTCCATAACCAACACTAAATTCCAGTTACTGAGGTCAACAACCTTTTAACAGCTTAAGAAAACATCATGTTAATAGAGTTGTTGTGTAGTGTTAGTGCCTGTATTAAAAGATCTGTAAGTCCTTTTATAGCAGGTTTCAATTTTGTGCTTTGACTTTTGTTAGTGCAGATGCTCTTTAGTTTACATTTGGATAACAGATTGTGCCTTTCAAAATATTTGCCAGAACAGTAATCCATCTAGATACAGGTGGAAGTTCCTTATCAGTTTTCTTGCTTTGAATGTGTTCATGTCTCTCCATCACCTGACGCCTGACACCTCTATGTGTTTCTCTTTCCTTCTTAAACTTTTCCTTTCAATCTTCTTAATTATGGTGTAATTAGCATGAACAAAGTACACTAAAGCCAGCATAAAATGCATTTTGTTAAATTAAAACTATTTAGCCTTAAACAAAGGGGAAAAAACTACAACTGAAGATAGATGAGTACTTGCCACTCACTTCCTGGGTGACTTGCAACCCACTTCTTTAAACTTGCTTAAATCTGACCAGCAGGGATGTGGGGCGATCACACACAGTGGGTGAAGTGTTGGCATCAAAGAAGGCAAATTATCATCACATTAATATCTGAACAGTGAATTTGATTCTTTGTGTTTGCCTGTATTTAATTTTTATCTTCAGCACCATGGTTGATAAGGTTGTGCATTCATAAAACGTTCTCTTGACTGGAGTAAATAAAATAAATCCACACTTCTCTTTCCTCACAGGTTTTTACCCAGATTAGTCTACTTTATAAGAAACGGAGACCACTATCCTAACTGATACCTTGAATAACATGAGCTCTGAATATTTCAACCTATTTGAAATGGTGTGATGGTGGAACAAAGATGTTACTCAAAACAAACAGGCCAGGTCTGTCTAAAAAAGATTCTGTCAATAAAAAACAAAATACCAAATGAATATGAAGTATGACTATTGTTCTGTCTGTTTCTTTTACTATTTATTTTAGAGTAGCTGTCATCAAACTTTATCAGATTTCTTCATTTTTCTTGCTGAAATTCTTGTTGATAAATCATAATTCATGTCAGATCCTGATAAATTATAGTAAAATCTACCTGTGATCATTTGACACTCATTGGCAATGGGTGACATTACTCAGTGCTGATAAAATATTTAAATAAATGTACTTTTAAATAAGTACAATTTTGAATGCAGAACTTATAAAGGACTCATAGGGCTACAACTAATAATTATTTCATTATCAGTGAATCTGATGATTATTTTCTTGATTCATCAATTAATAGTTTTGTCTAAAAAATGTCCATTATGACAAAAAAAAGACTTCAAATGTCTTCTTTTGTCCAATCACAGTCTAAAAAATTCTTCCAATTCAGTCCATCAAAATTAAAAAGCAATCAATTAAATCATGAAAATATTGTGTCATGCAGCCTGTTGGCTATATCATATGTTATGTTCAACGATAACATAAAATATAAAGAAAGAATGTATTTAGAATGATAAAGAAATGTTTATTTTTATTTACAGTATATTATAATAGATATTTATTTCTTGATTTTTGGCTTAATCTATGGTTTGTGTCTTTCTCCTAACATATTTACACCAAAAGGCCGCCATTGTATTTTTGTCTGTTTGATGTGCTGGCTGCACTGGTTACCTGTTAGGGGCTGGTGACATCAGAGGGGAGTTGAATAGTCAATACTACTTTTATGATACGTATCTTTGATACATATAAATGACATTTTTTGGTGATTGGTCTTCTTACTTTAATAATGACAGACACATATATACATACCTTTTGGATTTTTAATTTTCTATTCAGTTTCTGCCCATACGTCATGTGTGTTTAAGTGTATAAATTTCAAAGATGGACAAAGGTCTTGATGAAATCTTTGCTTTATTGTATGTAATAACTGTCTGTGAACATCCAGCCCAAATTCCTTGACATTCTGATCATTATTTCCAGAGATATATGTGATAAGGCAGACGCTGTTCCTTCCTTTATAAGACCTAAATTTTCACTATTTTCAGTCTTGGGGAGGGTCCAAACATCAACCAAATAAACTAATTTTGCAGCAAGATATTTTTATGCAACCATCCATTTCAAAAACTAAACATATTAAAGTTATGAAAAAAACATGGTTGTGCTTTGTTGTACCTCGGGTAGGGGTATCTCAACTTTTAGGGCCCTTACTTCCTCTACTATTTATATTTTTTATATTTGAAATTAATCTAGATCTTTTTGTAAATATCTGTTTTCCCCTTGACATTTTCTGTTGATCAGCGTAAAAAAAATCCACATTAAATCCTCTTTTCAATGTTTTCAATAAATAGAACATGACAAATTCCAAGAGTGGTGAATACTTTTTACAGGTACTGTATATCTGTATACATATATACAGTATATATATAATAAATATAACACTGAGTGGGACATTTTGCACTATTTTACTTTACATTTTACTTTTACTTTAAGTAAATTTTAGAACTAATACTTTTATACATTTAATCAAGAAATATTTTAATGCAGGACTTTTGCTTGTAACTTTTATGCTGTGGTATTGCTACTTTTACTAGAAAGAAGAATTTAGTGGCATCTGGCAGAACAGACTTGGCAGAAAATAGAATATAATATTCATAAGTATGTTTGAATTAGTGTATAATCACCTCAAAATAAGAATCATTGTGTTTTTGCTTCCATAGAATGAGCCCTTTATATCTACATAGGGAGCGGGTCCTCTTCCACGGAGCCCACCATGTACAGCAGCCCAGAACGGACAAACCAAACACCAGCTCTATAGAGGGCCTTTCATGTTATTTGTGAGTTTCGTGGCCACCAGAGGTTCTCCTCCATGCTTGGAAAGGGAGGGGGAGGGGAGAGGTATTGAGTTGATTGCAATCTGCAACCCTGCCATTAGATGGCACTAAATCCTACACACTGGTCCTTTAAGTAAAAGATCTAAATACTTCTTTCACCCCTGGCTCTAGTCCACATGCATGACAAGGATACACAGATGGATGTTTCCAAAGTAAATGAAATGTATATACATATTGCTATTCATTAAATTATTCATTTTAATCTAAACTTATATTATCAGTGTGGTGCGACTCATGCAGAACAAAGACCCTAAAAATCATATGGTAGTGATTAATTTATCATCATCGTCACTGAGTAAATTTTACATATGATCAGCAAAATGTATTTAAAGTATCAAAAATGAAAGTACTTATTGTGCTTAATAGTCCCAGTTAGTGTTACTTTATTATATAGTTTATTATTGAATTATTATTTCTAATGCATTAACATGTAAGAAGCCTTTCAAAACTACAGTTGGTCAAAACTGAGCTAATTTAACAATTTTACATACTGTTGGGTTTTTTCCTTCACAATAATTTAAAATATGAATCTGCAAAATAACATGTAGTTATAGCTGTCAAATAAATATTGTAGACTAAAAAAGTGCAGTGTTATCTGCTAAAATATAGTAGATTGGAAGGATAAAGTAGTATAAAATTGAAGTACAAAAACTTCATAATTGTAATTACAGTACACCGTTGTCCTACCACAGGTTCAGCAACTTCAAGAATCTTTAAAAAACAGTGTGTTTTAGCATTAAATTTATAGCTGTATGAATCATAATGAATTTATTTTTGTTTTTGTGTGTGTGCTTTGCAGAGAAACACTGACACAACACTTCTTGACCACGTGTGACTTTTTATTGCGTTGGTTCACATTCCAAAAGAAGATACTGCCACACATCTATCAGCAAAGAAGACTACAAGTTAGTAAAAAGGATTTTTTTTCTTTTCTTTCTTTCCAAAGATTAATTATGTCTTCTTACAAACATACAGGCAATGCAACAGTTCTCAAAATACAAAAAATCATACATTTCCAGTCATATCGCTTTATAGATGTACACAAGGACCAGAATCGTGCTTCGATTGTAACGCTGTTAAATGCTTTCATGTGTTCAGCAATTTGGTGATTCATTGAAGGCTCTCTTTGATTCAGGTTCCACAGCATTGGATTATGGGAGGCGAAAGGATGGCTGGGGGTCACAAAGGGTTCAAAGCTGCCTTCTCTCTCAGAGTTTCTCTAGAGCCATTTGATCATACCCCCAAAACCAACACTGTGAGGTGTGTGTGTGTGTCTGTGCAAACGAAGGCACATGTGTGAGTATGAATCTGCACTGTGTCATTCTGATCATGTCTGTAAACATGCAACTCTGATCATGTTAATACTTTGAATAATTTGTATTTCACCATCTGAGCTGCATAAAAGAGACATGTTTTTCTGTCTGTATGTGGGTGTGGGGGAGTTTGTGTGTGTGTGTGTGTGTGTGTGGGTGTGTGTGTGTTGAGGGGTTGCAAACAGAAATGTGACTCAAATTTCATCTAAATTTAAGAGAAAAAAAGCAAATAAACATAAAGTTCACATAGGTCCCATAGCAATATAAGCACTTGCTACAATCTTACAACATTTGAGAATTTACATTTACAGGTAAGGCACAAGAAATCATACAGTGGCAGCTGTTTGAATAAACAAAACCAGAGAATGTGAGAGAAGGAATTGTTATAAGGCATACTTTTTTACGCACTTTGTATTATAATACTTGATAATGATTTGCAAAGAAGTTATTTCTCTTCTCAAATAGATACCGCAGCCTTGAAATTTTCTGTCTTTATGAGATTTGGTTTGTTAGATTTAATCAATTGAATATCTTGTAATCACAATTAAAACTTGTGTGATTCCTCTAGACAGTGAAGTAACTAAAAACAGTTCTGCACATTATGTACATTATTAGACATGGGATAGGGCGTTATGTACAGCGGGACTTGCCCCTAGTTGTTTGTTTCTCTCTGAATTTGTAAGCATGTCATGAGTATTGTGTTTTCTGCAGGGTAAGGACCACTATGGTCAAATAAAATCAAGTAGAGAGATTTTTTTTCACAGCCAGGTCAAGGATGCTTGTTTTCATTGATGAGTGCGGTTTCTTTTATTGTCTCGGCTCCAACAATACTTTGTGCTGATGGTGCATGATCTTTATCGCCCGGACGCCTGTTTGTACAGCGCGAAAAGAGAGGATTTGGCCTGAGGTCGCTACTATAGTTCATTCTCTGATAGGGCAAAATGAGCCCTGCTCTCTTCCATGGACAAATGATATCACAGTACAGTACACAGTTCTACTAAAAGGCTACAAAACATAAGCAAATCTAAAATGAAGAGGTGCAGAGTCACATTGAAAAAGACATTCAACATGTGGTCTTTTTTTTTTTTTTTTTTTTTAAGGTTTTTCCTCACTACTCAGCTCTGGCTGTGCTACCTTGTATATAAACATGAAAAGGAGAGAAATGCTCTCAAATTGATGCACATCTCTCTTCACTTGAAAGAATCCTGTGTAAATGGATGCATAGATGAGGTGTTATGAGGGTTAAAGGCCTTGCACAGAGTCTAAACCTCTGAATGTGCAAAAAGGTATGCTCTTCTTGACCTGAAAATGGACTTTTCTTCTTCTCAAAGAGCTTTATACCTGTATATGTACCGGCACTTATTTGTGTGATTTGTCTGTGCGAGAGCCCTCTCACCCACGCCGCTTGCAGCCACATGCTGCATTCGCAGTATGTCGCCGTCTGAATGGGAATTAAAGTCAGTGCCTAACTACAGCGAAATTACTGATTTGCAGACACACAAGTATATTATAACTCTCTTTCCCTTATCAACTCAAACCCCATGTAAAAATGTGTAATCCTCCATTGTATATGATTAAAACTCTTTCAATAAAAAAAGATGTTTCTAAAAATTGAACATGGATTTTCATCAAGTAAAAACATTTCCCCCCTGTGTCCTAGCAAATGTGTCCTTTCCACATTTTTTAAATATAAGAACACACTTAATAAAAAAACTATTCCTCCCGTCTTTTACCTCTACTTTTTATGATATTTCATTTTTATCACAAACACTCAGATTTTTTTTGTTGCTGGGTAGAATTCTTGCTTGTGTCTTTGTGGGCTTTTTTTTAATCTATCCCTGTTGATTTTGTTTTTCCTCCATTTGGTTTTCGACCTGCCTGTTCAAGAGTGTGCGCTGAGTTAGGTGTGTGTGTGCTTTCTTACGTTTGATATTTTGTGTGTGCAGGTGTACATGTGCTCTCTCTCTCACAGGTTCATACGGTGAGATCGTCTGACCTGGCCCTGCTGCTGGCTTTGCTCAGTCGGCTCAGCGGTCTGGTGTCTTCTATCGTATCCATGGCCTCTATCACTGCCTCAGCTGGAGTTACCCCCTCCCCGTTCACTGCCTCCTCATCCACAACCTCCACATCCTCATCCACAACCTCCTCCACCCTCTCTGCTTCCACCTCAGCCACCTGCACCTTCTCGGGCTCCTTCTCGGGCTCCCTCTCGGGCTCCCTCTCGGGCTCCCTCTCGGGCTCCTTCTCGGGCTCCTTCTCAGGCTCCTCCTCATGTAATGTCACCGACCCTCTCCCAGTGGTCTGGGCGTAGGAGGGCAGAGTCTCGTCATACACCTTAGAGATGTCCTCCATTGGCAGCACCTCCTCCGCCTTCTCCTCCAGCGCCTGGAAGGGCGGGGCCCCTCTGCCAGCCTCCATGCCCACCTCAGCCAGCGGGTAGAGGTGAGTTACAGGGGGAGCTTTCTCCTCCTCTAGCAGCCTGTAACCTTTAGCTCTCTGCAGGGAGGGCATGGCCAGGGGGGGCAGGCTCTTCACTTGGGGCGGCAGGGGGGCCGACGCCTCAGTTTGGGCTGGGGCTGGGGCAGGCTTGCGAAAGACAAAGCGAATCTTCTTCAGGCCCAGATGACTGATCTCCACAAAGTTGAGGAAGAGTGAGACACAGGCCACAGCCAACATGAAGATGATGAAGACGGTCTTCTCCGTTGGGCGGGACACAAAGCAGTCCACCGTGTTGGGGCAGGGCCAGCGGCTGCATTTGTACAGTGGCAGGATGCGGAAGCCATACAAGAAGTACTGGCCCACCACGAAACCCACCTCAAACAGTGTCTTGAAGATGATGTGGCAGATGTAGGTCCTCAGCAGGGTGCCCTCCAGCCGGAACTTCTTGCTTCCTTTTGTGCTGGTCTCCTTTGTGGTGCGGACACTGCCCTGGTCAGGTGCCAGAGGGAGTCGCTCCTCGCTCAGCTCCTGCTGCCGACTAAGTTCTGCTTCCTCACGCTCCTTGCGTTTCTCCTCCATGTGCACATGATGCACGGCATGACCCACGTACACCAGAGACGGTGTGGACACAAAGATGATCTGCAGCACCCACAGACGGATGTGGGAGATAGGGAAGGCCTCATCGTAGCACACGTTCTCACATCCAGGTTGCTGTGTGTTACAGACATAGTCAGACTGCTCATCGCCCCACACGAATTCTGCCGCCGTGCCCAGAATGAGGATACGGAAGATGAAGAGCACCGTGAGCCACACCCGGCCGATCACCGTAGAGTGCTCGTTAACTTCCTCTAAAATATTACCCAGAAAGCTCCAGTCACCCATGATCGGTCCGTAGCACTGCAGAATGAAGGGTGGGGTAGGGAGGGATACAGAGGGTGCAGACAGACAGGGAGGGTGGGGTAGACAGGACAGACAGGGGGAGGGGAATAGAGAGTGCCAAAAGTAAGAAATGCAGAAGAGGAAAACTGTAACAAAACTGGAAAAATCAAACCTAAGCCATAATTTCATGCTACCACACTTATTTCTGTTAGAAAGCCCTAAAGAACTTGAAACTTCCAAAAAGTTGAAAGCATTCTGTTTCCATTACATTTACATAAAAAATATGAGTCAAATATTAAATTTAACATTTTAGCAAGACATTGATTTCCTTGTACTGAAGGCTGCTTTTTCCCAGTGTAAACACCATTAACCATGTTGAACATTATCAGAGGTGCAAATCAAAAAATCTCTTTCTCTTGCTCTTAAAAATTCCACAGCACAACTGCTAAATTAAAACCATAAAAATATATCAGTAAGTAATATGTTGTCCCCTCTTCTGTAAGCTATCATATAGGTTAAATGTAATCAAACGGGCAACTTGCCACAGCTGCGGCTCCGGCGAAGTTGAGTCCTGTCCCGTTCTCTTGGCACCCGGCAGGGAAAAGTGAACTTTTTTCTGCCCTCTTTCCCACCTAAAGCCCTGTCCTTGTCGCCCCACTGAGCAGATGTGAATGAATCGGCTCTGATGGTTGGTTTTTAGTTTGCTGCAATATTTAAGCTTGGAGCCAGACGGCCTTTATTTGCTGGGCGACGTGTGGTGACGCAGGAGACAATAGGATCAACAGAGCCAGAGCGGGGATGTATGGGAGCAGGCCTCAGGCTCCCACACCAACATGGACACTGTACGGCCGGGGCACCGGGTCCACAGCAGAGCAGTCCAGCTGCATACATGCAACTTCCTCATGCATATACAGTAGATACATACATGTATTGTATGTAGAAACAGTAGATGAATCAAAAACAGTAGCTGATGTGCCTCCAGCTGTGCTGCCATGCCAAATGTTAGTGGCAGGTCAGTGGATGAAGGAGAGTTTACGTCCTTGTCGACCAACACTCGGCTTTGTTGTTTATACAACTATTCAGTGCAGGCAGCAGTATGTTAATTTCAACAATGACTAAAGGTTTAAATAAGGTCGAGCCTCAAGTTCATTTAATAGTATAAATGAACAAATTATATTTTTATTATTCACGTCATGAATACAGCTTTTCCCAGCCAGCCAAGATAATTTAAATAGATAAAAAATGTAAAAAAAAAAACAGATCCAGAATGCTGTGCACATTTTCACAGTCAGATTTTCAAACCTTCAAGTCTACAACTAAATTTACAAACCACTAACAGAGACTTTGTCCATATAATACTGGAAAAATCAGAATAAATTATCAAATACTCCACCTTGCCTTCTTTTCAAGGCTTTTGAAGCAAAGTCAGCAAATTACCCTTTTTGATCATCTGTACACCACAATATTTCAAGGTTTTGTTGAGCCATTTTGTGAAAAATTGGCATTCTTCATAGTACAAAGGAAAATGGTCACTCACATTTCACTTCTCCCAAATCACACAGCTCACATAATCTGTTTTCCTCCTGAATATTTGTGAATCTGCCAAACTTAATGGCCAGAGGTAGAATACCAGCTCTGAACTGTGCAACTTGAAAAGCAAGATGTGACATATTAATCAGGGACAAACTTTTGTTTAATCTGCTCTATTCCTGTTTTTTGTATGTAAATCAGATGTTTCACTTTCTGTTTGTGTGAGTTTCTTTTGCATTTTGTTATTTATTGTGCTCTATCCCTGAGATAAAAATACATGTATTTTATTTGCTTTGTAAACGGTGCAAATTTTGGATCTCGATTCTTCATTTTCAGTAAAGCTTTTCTAGAAAATCCATACTGTTAACAAAATGTGAGTTTTCATGTAGTAGATAACAGTCAGCGTCTGTGTGTGCGCTTGTGAGTGTGTGTATCATCATATCTGTGCCACACAGTTGGAATGTGAAGAATGTCAACTGTTGAGT
This sequence comes from Thunnus maccoyii, assembly GCF_910596095.1. Classification (NCBI taxonomy): domain Eukaryota; kingdom Metazoa; phylum Chordata; class Actinopteri; order Scombriformes; family Scombridae; genus Thunnus; species Thunnus maccoyii. The sequence continues at coordinate 20,525,070 of NC_056543.1, read as the reverse complement.
GAAAGGACACAGTGAAATGTCTCTGTTAGGGAGGTTAGTCAAACTTTGGCGGCTCATGGAATAAAAACATTTGGGTTTTAATCTTTGATCTCTGAATCATTCCACAGCTGTTTGACAGAGGAAAAGCTACCGCAGTGTACATAGAAGCTTGTTTCTACTGTCTAAATATCTTTATATCTCATTATGAAATAGCCTCCAGGGTTGTGCAGATAAAATCAACAGCTTTATTATAAGCCCTGTATTACTGGAAATAATAACAATAAATGATGACAAACCTGACTTTGTGCTTGATTCTTGATTCATGACCTTAACAGGAAATGAAAATCCACAGCTTCATGAGACCCCGCAGCATGTTTGATTTGACAAATATAGTTTTGTGTGTGTAACTATATGAACACACCCATTTTATTGTTATGTCAGTTTGTAGGGGCTTAAAATTAATTTGGATAATTATAATTATCATAATATAATCAATAATAACAATCTGAAATAATTATCTATTTAATTGATAGTAAAAATCCACATTTTGAATAAGATATTTATTATAACATAGTTTAATAAACTTAATGAACTGATGTTAATAAGCATCCATTAGGCTGTGATAACTAAATGTTATTGTTTCATAATGTTTGGATTGATTATATTTAGTTTTCTGTAAGTTAATTTAGGTTTTCATGTCTATCTTTAAAGAAAATCAACAAGACCGACTAAAGGACTGAACTTAAATAAATACATACACATGTAAACTATTAATTGTTCTAAACTTAGAGGATGAGACAAATTAATTATTTATAATATATAGTACAAATTTTAAAAAACATTTCTCTGGTGCTGTGTTTTTATCACACCTTAAACAGAATAACGATACAGTATAATGGTCACAATGAATGCTTCCAGTGTATAGCAAGTAATTGTGTGTTTTCATTAAAATAAAAATTTGATTTTATTAATCATTAACAAAAGTTGTCCCATACCAATATTTTTCCATGGTAGCAGTTAACCCATCAGCAAACAGAGAACAGAATGTCACTTACATGAGAATTTAACACATTGTGTTAAAATGCACAACCTCACCATTATGAAAAAGTCAAGTCAAGTAAAATCAACAGTGGGAAATCTTTGTGCCAGCATTTAATACTTTAATCATAAACCATACTTGGACTTTGGAGAAGTTTGTTTGAAGAAAGACTTTGTTGTTTGTCTGTCATCTAAACTGTTGAAAACGTGTTCTCCCGGTGAACTATTGATGCACCGAATTAAAGGAAGGAACAAAACCATTACATAGCAATCAGAAATAGACGGTTTATTTAAAGTTACATAACTTGTTTCCCTTTGCACAATCTAATTTCCACAAGTTCCACAATTGTTTTATATTCCCATGAACCCAGATTTTGTCATGTAGTGAAAAATAGTTTGAGCATTGTTTTTTTTGAGGGTTGACTTGCTGACACATTATGCTTAAATTCAACATATTTAAGTTTAGCCTTTTTTATTAGAAAATAGGAGAAGAATTTTAGTTTTTTAAGCATGGAAAACATGTGAAGCAGCATTTAGACCATCATGGGATCCAAAAACTTTCTAATGTCTATAAATGTTAACTACTTTCCAAGGTAGAGTAACCAGCTGTGTCTATTCATTAGAAGGGAAACTATTTGATAAATTACTGCCCTTAAATGAACGGTTAATTTACAGAAAAGATAATATAACAATTTAATTCATAAATGAAAAGGGAAAATATGGAGATATAAAAAATAAATTAAATATATTTAAAAATCTCTATTGTATTGGAGGTGAATTCATACTATTATAGATAAATCAGTGGTCAAAATTAACAGTCAATTATCAATTGAAGTCATGACTCCTTTTATGGATATGTCTCCACTCTGCCCATCTCGTTATGTCCGGCCCTCATTGTCTCTCAACCAATAGCATTCACTGTCCTAAGTGACATCACTGGTTTCATGAACTAGAAAGTCCACCTCCTGATGTCTGCTCTCTGATCTGTTGGTTAGAGGCAGATTTGGCCTCCACACTGAGCTTCACTGATCCCACACAAATGGATCATATTATCTTAGAGCACTTTGAGGCACTATCTTAATGTGTTAAATATCCCCAAATCATTTCTACTGTTTCTCTCTGAATCATATGCCATCCAAAAACATCACTGTGTTATGTTAGCTGATTGAGTTGCTATAACTTGTCTCCATATATCCAGGACCAGTGATATCTTCTCATATTCTTAAAAAAAAATGTCCCCAACAAAAAGCCCAAATACTCCCTCTCCTCTGGACCCTGGATGGCACACGTGCCCTGTTGTGTCGATGAATAGAAGCCATGTTCAGAGCTCTGTGGAGGCATCAGGGTGTATCCACCGAGCTGGGGGACCAGGGGACTCCCTTTAAAGAGCTGTGTGTTGCTATAGTGGACGCTTGCATGCTAAGCCCTACGGTGGGCCCGTGAATGGCACCGGGATTTCACACAAAGACATGATGTCATGATGTAGGGTGCGGACCCTATTGAGCATGTGCAGTGAGGCGTGAGGCCAGATTAGACCTCTGAAGCAGGGCACCAACTGGCCGTTAATCAGAATGCTAACACGCTAACAAACATATCGTACGGCGATCTGCCTACGGCGCGATGGTGCCACACGCTTCCTGCTCGCAGAGCCTTTGAAAGACAGGAAGTAACTGGTATCTTACTTTTGTAATGACCTTATCGATGTGATAAGACATGTTATACATGTCTGCTTTCATCTAACAATATGCATTATATGATTCTCACACATGTTGGCAGGGGGTTGGTTTGATTTGGCCTCCTGGTTCACTCTCACACAATGAACATCTCCACCACTCCCTGAGGAAAAACACTTTCAGGAGAACATTCTTGTATTGAAGAACATTGTACATACTGTAACTGGCCCTGAAATTAACAGATGTGTAACCTTTGATCCACAATGAAGGTACAAAATCGTTTCTGATGGTTTGGGGGCCCTTGGTTTAATCTTCAGCAGTGTTGTGCCTGATTTGGTTACAGGGATTATGTCCTTGTTGCAGCACATGGTTGGTCTGTCTCCTTCCATCTACACTCCTCTCCTGTGGGATTTATCAGTATGAAGGACTGCAGTGCAGGAGGAATGGGTCATTCCAAACTGCAAGCAAGCAAACTTTATTTATATATCACTTCCTGAAACAAGTACTTCACAGAAAGAAGAAAAAAGGAGAGAGAGAGAAGACAGAATGATAAAATATAAGAGCAAGCTGAATTAAGTGCACAACCATAACTTGTATATGTGACGTCACCCGCTGGTTTGCATTTGAGCCAGTTTGCGCCTCTTGAAGTTCTAATAATACATCCATGGAAACACTGAAAGGTGCACACTTAACGTCAGCTACTTTAGCTAAATTGTGCTAACAGGGCAGGTATTGTAATCAAGTAACATTAACCTTATCAAAATATTGTGACAGTAGTCCAACTCAGTGTGAGTCCCAGAGCCAGGGAGACTGTCAAATGTAAATCACAGCTGTCAGTCAATGCCCACACAGCAGACAGGAGCAGTAATTTTTACAAAATGACCACCAGCACACTTATTACAGGGCCAGAATTTGCGATTGAGACTATAACATCTGATTGAAAATCATTTTTGACTTAGTATTTCTAGAAAGAAATTGATGCTTTTTGAATGGGAGTCAGTTGGAGCCAGGGATTTTTTGGAGGCAGCATCTAGCGGCCGTTGGTGGCATTGCACTTTAAGGTACTTCTGCATTGGCTTGAGCCTCAAGTCATAGTATTTTCCACTTGTGTACAACCCACAAAATACAAGATATAAAATCAATGGAAAGCAAAACAGATGGGTTTGAAGATGATTTTTAATGATTCACAGTTATTTGGCTTCTCTAAGACTGTTCCAGAGTTTCAGAACAAAAACACAATCACTTTTAGCAAAAGGATAAAAAGTAGAAAAGACAGAAAGAAAGTAGATTTTCTTAATATTGCCTCAATATTGTTTAAATGTACTGTATGTACATTTGGAAACTATATGTAACTTAAAGGTATAAATAAAAGCATTACAAAAATGCCATAAAGGGGATCGTAAATTATAAATCTGGTGATGTTCTACATTTTTCTTATTGTCAACAAATCGACCAAAAGACCAAAACCAACGAATTTATACTAATATCAAATGTTGCCATTTTAGGAATACCTTTTAAAAAGCCTTAAAAAAAGAAAGAAAGAAAGAAAGACAGAAGAAAGAAGATGTATGTCTTCTGTAGGAACAAAATGGGTTTCAGCCTTATGTTTTAATAATGTGTGGGTGAAATGTTGGAGGCCTAAAAATTTTACAGTCAGCTAAAAATGCCTCAGTCATAAGACACAACAGTCTTCATGCATTACACACTTTAACTGGATTTGAATTGTCTATTGAAGCTGATAGGGGGCATCCTTGAATCAAAGGAAGACTTCCAACCACCAGATTTGAGCCTGTCAAATGCATAAGAGGTTCATTTATTTTGATCCCTCTCAAAATGAAAGTTAATATTTGTTGCAAACATCATCATGAAAACACAGAGACTATTTAAGTCAGAATGATTCCTCGCTCCTTCATTGAAGCTCGTATGCACTCTCATCCTCTGAGCAAAGAGCAGAGCTGAAGGACAGAGCCTATAACGTCAAATCTAGCAGCTGCATAAATGCTGCCACAGCAGAAGCGACTCAACAAATATCATCATCACTTTTTACTTTTTCATTTTTTATTGCTTTTCCTTGTAACTTTGCAACATAAAGGTTTTGTATTTTGTGCAACAACACATTATAAAATTCTACAGGTATTTTATGGGGGAATGTATTTGACTGGGACACTTCTATTTTTATATATATATATCATTTTACTATTGCTCTGGTATTTTAGTTATTTTCTATTGATAGTATTGATGGTACAGATTATATTAATATATATACTCAGATATAATAACATCAGTGGTGAAAATGATCAAAGTACACTTACTCAAGGGCTAAATACAATTTTGTACTTGTCCATAACTTGGGTATTTCTATTTTATGCTACCATATACTTAATGCTCTGTAGTTCTTTCAAGATCAGGATTTTACAAAAAATAATCTAAAAAACTGATTTTACAGCTTGTAAAATATGATGTCTGACTATAGATTAAACCACCCAACAGTAGATGAAGTTGTTAAAATTATCTTAATCATTCAAGATGCTTGCACAGTAAAGCATCACTCATAATAATCCTATATAACACTCTCACAGAGGCCATGTTGCTGTTTAATGAGTTACTTTTGCGTATTTATTTCGCATGCAAAACTGATGTGAAAAACATACACTCAGAAGCATCCCTCGACAACAAAACGCACATTTCTACGGCACTTCTGCCCCCCCTGATAGAAAACAAATATTTACAAACTCATGATGTTTTCTGTGTCATTTGTCTCATTTATTTAATCACATGAGCTCCACATGAATTGTCGGTGTCATACATAGCTTCACATACACAGAAAGGAGGCATTCACAGCGGGCTTAAAGAGATGGTATCAACGATGCCCTTCACAGATACAACATGACCTGGGGGCAGTGCTGAGTGAGTCCCATGACATAGCACAACACTAAGACCTCAATGGTATAAGGCTTATGCTTAAAGATAGAGATACGCTTGTTTCTAAACACTTGTTTGTTTAGCCTGCAAACATTAGTCCATACATATTTGTGCCCATACGTGTGAGTCCTCATCATTTCTCTTTGTGTTTTCATGACCTACTGCCTCAGTGACAAAGCCTTCTCTTTTCCTCTTTTCTTTTGTTTCTCATGAGTCATCTGTTTGGAGACACTTTTTGTTTTTGAATGTGGGTATTCAACGTCAAGATACCAGCAATTTGCTGGCAGCTTTCTCCTTTGTCATGTGGCCACTTATTCTCAGACCTTTCTCACTTTCAAGTGTGAACATTCTTCTGCAGCAATTTCTCATTTCCTCTGAGAACCAGACGATAGTTTCTTTCCTGCGATGGTGCGAAAGATTGAAGTCATTTACAAAAGCAACCAAAATTCACTGAGTAAACAGCTGTGACACTGTGGCTGCTCGCTTCATCATTAGCCAACGGAAACTGGTGAGAAGATTGATAAAAGCTGCAGTCTAAGAACCTGATCTAATGATTCTTAATTGGGACAAAAATGTACGTGAGTCAGTCAGAATGAAACATATCCTTATATGTACACACATACACAGACGCACTCACATAGGCTACAAGAATGCACACACACACAGGCCGTAAAGCATGTGTCATATCTGGTCCTGGGCCATAGCATTGTGTTTTTGAAGGCTGAGTTCTTGTCGCCCAGCTGGACTTGGGTTCTGCCATTGTGTTTTAGGAGGTCATATTTGTTGAATTTGGATCGGCCCTCCTGTGCTCAACCACTCACACAGATGACAGTCTCGAGGGCCCGGGTCATTTAGAGATTTTAAGTACATAACCAGGCCCGTTAAAGTTTACTACAGGAACAGGCACCCAAAAACACCCAAAAACACTCACATACATAACATTTTAAGAGCTAATAAAGTAAAATGCGTCACTGCCAAGGAAAAGTGGTGCTCAAAAATTAAAAGTTTTTTTCCTCCATAAATATTTTTCACCGGCTATTGTATGATAGTTTGTTGGAGATTTAAATACAGATTGATCGTTGGTAAGATTACAAAAGAGAGCGGTGTGTTTAAATGGTGAGAAGATTGGACTGTTTGGACTCACTACCTGCATTTGTGCTTAAGGTTTCCCCTTCCATGTCCTGTTACAACAACAGCACACACCACCCTCCTGTGTCTGCGAGGGGACTCAATGTTCAAGGGGCCGCTATTGTCTTCAGCATGTGTTTGTAAGACTTGATATCCCTCCAAAATGTAATCAGCAAACATAAGCTTCAAGTTATGACAACAGACCTGGTAGAACTTAACCAGTATGTGTTTGATACAGTGTCATTCTTGTGGGAAAAGGACCTGATTTTGTGAGAGCACCCCCAAATGTCAAAATGTAGAATAGCATCCCCCAGTTTTGTTAATGTGGTATATTGACTTAAAGTTCTAATTTCTTATAATAAAATGCAATTTAATGTATGTTGTTTAAACTAAGAGGGCTTTAAAGACATGGACATCTGAATATAAGTGCTCCATTTGCAGCAAAGACACTGACATAGTTCATGATTTTAATCAACATGACTATTCCTCAACATGCCCACATGTAGCGGGTACAGAGACAAATTAAAGACAGGCCTTCTGGATTAATTATTTTAATACTCTCACACTAAATGGGTAGCATCAACATTTTTCATTGACATATATTTTAAAAAGATCCAATATCTTAGAATTCATGGTGGCTCCCAGCGTTTGGGTAAGGACGTCCAAACAGGTCTCAAGATAAATCTGAGGGCTCAGGTAATGATTAAGAAGTTAGGGAATAAGAAAATGTGTTTATTTTTTCTGACTTTTCTCAAATCTTTGTCTTTTTCTTGTAATAATAAATATATAATATAATAAATAATGGAGAGTTTTACCCATATCACTTTTTTGTCACAAATCATGTACATATGTAATCTACAAAGAGTGGTAAAAAAGAGGCCTATAACAGTTGGAAACCAGTGGCATGTATTATTTGTTGTTTATTTATTTGTACTCCCATTGGAATTATTTTTTTCTGGGGGCTCAGTCTAAAATTTCCATGCACATTAATATTTTCCACACAAGTCAATGTGTGCGGGCTTTTCACTTGCCTTATGTATTAGTTTGAGGCACCTGTGCATTGCATTACAGTCATAAAAGAAAAGGAAAAGCATTTTTTTCTCACATATTTTCATTTGTCATCCCAAATTTATGTCTGGGACACAACTGGGATTTAGAGGTGCTGACAGAGGAACCCACAAAGTGTCTGTGAGGGGGGTCCCTTGGTGGCTGAAAGGCTCTAAGCTTCCATTTAATTTTCTTGTGCTCTGAGCAGCGCTGTAAAACAAAACAGAAGTGACCGCAGCTGTACTCCACACCATATTAGTCTCACACATTTGATACAGTTATTATACTGTACATGTTTCGTTATAAAGCTGCTATGGTTCATATATTATGTCAGGATTTCTGGCACGAATTCACCTACATCCAAGGGGTGAAATAGTTTTAAAGGGTCAAAACCCCAACAACGTTGAAATATGAGGAACAACTTTATTGTGTGGCCTACATCAGGGTCATCCATGTCGTTCTTAACAGCTGACACATTGCACATACTTTCCTAGAACTATTTTCTCTCCTCTGGAGTCAGATTGGATGTGTAAGTCATAGATTTGTCTACCGATACACAGGACCAGGCTCTACCTCAGGAAATCAGCTAACCTGGCAGCTTCATGTAGTCTGGACCAAGCGAGACAGAGAGAAGGAGAGAGAGAGAGAGACGAGGGTGAGAGACGAGGCATGAATTGTTCTCACCAGTGAAAAAGGAAGTGGAAGGGCAGCTTCCTCTCTGTGTAACGCCGGGCACCATGGGAGGGAGAGGAGAAGCAAGGCGTACACAATGGAGACAGGGTGGGTGGAGGGCAGACAGGAGGCATTAATGGAGGGAGGATGTAAGTGGCTGGATGAGAGTGACTGAAGTTTAGGATGAGAGTTGTGCAGTTCAGATGATGTTGGAGGCAAGACGTTAAGAATTGCATTGTGTTTTTTGTATTGTTTGGAGAATCCACTTTCCCACCATCAACTTGATGATTTCTTATATGTTTCTGATAATGCCCTAAACACAACACCGCCTGTGGCTTCCCTACATTCTTGTGAGTTTAGGTGTTGGTGAAGCCTCGTTAATGATGGATTTAACAGATTTCAAGATTCAAAATTCAAAATTCCTTTAATTGTCATTTAGCAAAAAAATCAGTGATGCAAAGAATTACAAGAAAATCAATACAAAATTGTGATTCAAGAAGAAATCCTTGATTTTGGATGCTGGACCATATGACAATTAGCCTTCTGGGAGATTTGAGTGTTAATTCTCAGTGGGTCGGTACTGCTGCTTACATTCATTATACAAGTCATTTGATTCTGTGTTAAAGCCTCTGAAATCCTATTTTACTAATCATCCTCTTACAGTGACGGGGTACTTTATGAAAACACTATTTTCTGCCAAATTTAGAACAATTGCTGTTATGTTTCAAATGTGTTCAAATATGTTTCACTTCCACACAACCTGTGTAAAAATTAACCCAGTGCATGCAAGTGTATTTAACACTTTATGATGTTATTTCTTTGTTGTTGTTTTTTTACAGGGGGTGCCACCGTCAATAAATCTGATCAAACCACATCCACACACTCCTGAATAGCAGCATTTTTGAGAGTACTAAATAATACGAAGCTTATGAGGTTGAAGGAGTCTGTGATTGGTTGATTGATGGAAACTTCACAAAAGGAGGGTAATATCAAATGTGCTTCCATTTCCTTCCCAGCAACAGTACAATGATCTTTACCTATTATGTTAGACCTGCACGAACTTTATTTGACCACTTAGGGGCAGCAGAAACAAGCTGGAAACACCACACTCACATATTATCACCTTTTAAGTTGATAGGGCAAACTTGTCAGCAAACAGTTGCCTAGTTACACATCCAGACAATATAAAAAGCAACAGTAGCATTTATTTGATTTTATTTTAGTCATTTTTCTGGGCACTTGGCGAATGTAAGTCTAATATTCACTCACTTTTTAGCTCTGTTTTCATCTCCACCAATCCGCTGTAGAGAGCGGTGAGAGTGAGTGGAAAACAGTTCTGAACCAAAACAATTAACTTAAAGACATTATAAGGCTTCTTAAAGCTGAGGGGAGCTGCAGAGTTGGGTGATAATTCTCTTTGGGTTCATAACTATGAATGACACCTTTCATATTAGATGTAGTTAGTTCATTGTTAATATTTGATTATAGCAGTTTTAAAGCTGGAGTGCGGGACTTTTGTCTTCCCCTTCTGGTTGTGAGAATAATTACAAAAACACTGTCAACACGCGCTTACATCGTAAGCTCTGCCATAGTCTACTACTAAAACGGTGGATACATTGTTTCAAGCATCACACAACCCCCGCCAAATTAATCGTATCACTATCAGAATTTAATCAGTCCAATAACATTTGGAAAGTCCAAAAGAGCCGCCTGATTAAATTATTTTATCCCCATTCAAGTTTAGCAGAGGGCTAACTGGAGGTGGAAGTCTCTGTCAAACCCGACACCAAATTTAAAACCCCGGTGTACTGTGAAATACAAAGCGATTTATCAGGCAGCGATAGGCTTAATCAGCATTGTGTGAACTCATTTGGCAAGGGCTTGAATGTAACGGACATTGATTTATATGTAAAAGTTACGCACTGCAGGTTTAAGATCCGAAAGGAAGTTTTCAAGTGCTTTCATATGATAAACATTACTCAGTGGTGCTCAGTACAATATACTAGCCATGGGAATTACATAGGCGTGCACTTCAAAATTTGTGTGGAAACAAAACAAAAGAAGGATGAAAGGGTCTGGAAGGTTTTTGATAAAAGTGCAAGGGTGACTAAGGTTCCTGAGATATGCAGTGTAAGAGAACCCTGTGGGTGTGCATATTGCTCAGGGCAGGAAGAGCTGCTTGAAGGTCTGGAGGTAGATTTCAGAAGAGGGTAACACCCACTGTGTCAGGGGAACACACGTCCCGCCACAGGATGATTTCATGCCTCCAGGTCCCTTCAGTCTGTCGGCTGCTCAACACAATGTTATCTACGGATAGGAGTGCCGGCACACACGGTCAACCACCCACCAACACACACACTCTAAAGTTTCTCACACACGCTCAGAGTGGGTAAGAGAAATGATTTATATTTTAATGTTGTTTCCTCAAATGAAGCTCAGTTACTTGAACAATGACCCGGACCAACAGGAAGTCATAAAGCATTGCCATAGTAAAGAGTATTGGACAGAAAACAAACAAAAAAATACAGAATAACCACTCAGGATTTTATGAAAATTTGTTAATTCAGCTG